>NC_136008.1:1906843-2001843 GCF_048128805.1 Centroberyx gerrardi | reverse complement strand
ATGTGACTTTTGTTTACAAGCTCTGGTTCGCTTCTATCTGGGCAGCGTGAACCTAAACGAACCAAATACAGAAACGCTACAAAGTAAACTTTTCAACTATGTTTCGGACCAAAGAAAACGAACTGTAGGTGTGATTGTTTTCACAGCCGCCTTGTTCGGTCCGTTTGAACTGAACTGAGGGTTTGGGGCGTGAACGCGCTGATCGAACCCTGCAGCGACCAGACGTCCGAGACCAAAACGATGCGTCTTCAAATAAAACCCTTGTAAGTGAAAACAGCGCGCGGCAGTCGACAGATTTTGGCTTTATCTTTCTCCTCCGACAAACCTGACACAGACCTACGGTCGTGCAAAGCAAGGTTATTATCGTTAACGAAAACTAACGAAATAACGAAAACTAGGTGTGAAAAAACATTTTCGTTAACTGAAATAAAAATAATAGGCTTTACAAAAAAACGATAACTAACTGAAACTGTATTGTGTGTTTACAAAACTAACTAAAATAAACTAAAATTATAGAGAAAATGTCTTTAGTTTTCGTCTTTGTCAATTTATTTCATACATAAGCCTAGTATTTTGGGTGGATGTGAAATCTATCTTCCAATTTTTTTTTTTTTATATTTTTTTTTACCTTTTTGAATCTCGCCCCTGACAAATACCCCATATTACAAAAAAAGACTAAAACTAACACTGAAACTAATAAAAACTAAACTAAAACTAAACATTTTCAAAAAATAAAAACTAAACTAGCAAACCCGCTTTAAAAACGAATTAAAACTAAACTGAAACTGAAAACAAAAAGTCAAAACGAAATAAAAATAAAAACTAATGAAAAATGCAAAACTATAATAACCTTGGTGCAAAGATGATCTTTTTAGAAAATTGACGCTCAAATCGATTTATAATGTATTTAGAGGCACAGAAGGCAGAAACACAGCAGACAGGTCAGAGCCTTCCTGTGCTGCTGCTTCCTACCTGATGGCATTAACCTGCTGTCACCCACAGTTTATTACTCTTATCTTCTCTATTTTTTAAAGTGTTTTTATCTTATGTATGGATGTGCAAAGAACTTAAAGCCAAGCCTTGACGTGTCTGTTTCCACTCGTCTGCTGCTGCTGCGGGGCCAATTCAAACCAAGCCCATCCTCTCCTCTACATAATATCTTCTTCAAACAACTTTACAGCTTCTTGACAAACACAACGTGCCCTTGAGCAAGGCAGTGGCCCGGCTCCGGTGGAGCTGCAGGGTGGGGAATCGTAGAAGAGTGTTGTGAATTCAAATTGAACTTAAACCCATCCTGTCCTTTCCAGTTTCAAGCTAGTTGGCTAACTGACAACCGACATGCTATCTGCAGCACATCCAAAAATAAAAGTAGTATGGCTGAGTTCTCACTTTGCACTTAAATTTATTGGCACACATGATGAAGGCTGTATAGGCCCAAAATGCGTTATTGTGTGTGTGCCAATAAATTCAAGTGAAAAGTGAGAACTCTGCCATTCTACTTTTATTTTTGGATGTGCTACTTTTTTCCTCTAAAAGTTCAGTTCTTTTGGTTAAGCAATCTGAGCACTAGACTTCCTTTCAACATTGTGTCTATACTTTAGCTCTCATATCGCCCGGGATCTATTTGACAATGTATAGCCCAGTTTTAGACAAGCAGTAAATACATTATTACATATTTAAACAATGCATTAAAAGCTGCAAATATCAAAAATATGCAGGAGATGTACAAGATAACGCTTTATTTTTGTCCTTTACCCCAGAGGATGCAGCTTAAGACGTTACTTAACTTTCACTTTTAAACCCTATGTAGCTTCATTTTAGCCTAGACGTCTATAACCGTTTAGACGTCTTTAATTAACAATTGCTCAGTGGGAAACCTCCACAACTGCTGCTTTTTACCGGCCAAGAAACACAACCTCGTCTCCTCCCCCGATTAGAGGAGGAGGAGGAAGACGAGGAGGAAGAAGAAAAGGCCCAAGTCAAGGAAACCGGGAAGAGATTCCAACGTCTCCAGTGAAGATTTAAAGGGATGATCAATATCATTTATCGCCTCTCATTTGTTCCCTGTAGGAATGTGGATCCGTTGTGGAACTGTCCCAGTCCTTCAGAGGGTTTTCTAGATGAAGCTGCTGTCAGAAGCCTGTTTCCACGTCGGTACGAGTCAGAAACCGGCGGCTCCTACCTGCGAAAAGGTTTTCAAAGCTAAAAGCCTGTTTATCCCACAGCAGCCTGACAGCTTCGCTCCCTGGACTCACTCCTGCTTGAGGCTTGAATGAAGAATCGTCTTTGCTTGTTTTTTTAGTGATTTTCATTTCAATGTTTTCAGCGTGAGGAGCTTCTTCTGATGTAATGAACCTGTGGCGGTTCACCTGTCTTCCACCGCCCATCAGAAGTCTGGGGACAGCTACCTCTTCTGTGTCAGTTGGCAGTAACTTAACCCCATTAAAGACTAACCAGGTTCAGTTTGAGAAGTTTCTTCACGCCGACAGTCGGAGACGCTCTGCCATGAAAAACCTTCTCTTCACACCAAAGAGACACTTTGATGAACATGAAGCTGAGTGTTGAAGAAACAGATCCAAAGTATCAAGAAATTCATATTTTATGTTAACAAAAGCATTGCGGGCATTTCTTTCCTTACTTCTGAATTGAAAAATAACAGAGAAAATCAAATATTACTTTGAAAATTTAGAAAAGGCAAGGTGTCCCCACACTTTTGACGGGCGGTGTATATCCCAAGAAAATGTTTATGAAATGGCTATGAGTGTGCGGCTACTTTATTTTAATTTTTCTGACTGCGACTCGCGGCGGCCAGCAGCTCTGCAACACCTTTCCTCCTTTGAGCCGACCTGTTGCTCCGCGTCACGCTGGATAATTCATCTCTCCGCTCGTTACGCCGGCCACAGGCGAGCTGAGGGAGGCCGTCCTGCCTGAAAGGTCCGTACGGCAATAAATGAACAAATAAAAGGAGAGCTGTGCTGGATCTCTCTTCATCCTTCGTCCTTCATCCTTCACCACCAGCTGATGCAACGAGGGCGAGCGGCCCGGCAACAAGCAGCCGAGTCCAGAGGAAGCTCTATACATGAGAGGGTTTGGAGTATGTGTGTGTGTGTGTGTGTGTGTGTGTGTGTGTGTGTTTGCATTACCATACTTTTGAGAAGCAGTGTTCAGGAACTAAGACCACGGATTCCCACTGTGATGCTGATGTAAGACTCCATGACTTTCAATATCTAAGCTGCAGTGTTTTTTTCCTTCCTGGTTTGTGCTTTTTCAGTCTGGTTTTCTCTCCAGTTGGTCTGAAAACGATCTAATGCAACGAATGTGTGAAATGTTGGAAAAAACTAAACTGCTACATTCCTGGAAAGTGGAAAAAAAATCCCTGATATTCCCTGACTTGCACAGAGAATTCATCAAATTCCCTTTCCTGCCTGGAATACACTTCTCAAAATTCAAATTTGTTTTAAGATTAGGGTTCAGATCAGCATTAGAACAGCATCGGGGTTAAATTAAGATTAGTTTAGGGTTTGGCTGCTTGTTTAGCAGCAGATTGCAGTTTTTTTTAGTTGTTTTCATTGTTTTGCGAGCCGCTTTTGCGTTGCTGGGCGCTTCGCATTTTTGGACGAACGGCTTGAACGCCACGAGTGGAAAGACGCCCAACATCAGTGTCGCTGTTGCTCTAGCATCCAATCGGATCAACGGAGAGGCGGGGCTTCTCCAGAGATTCTTCTAAACAACAAACATGGCGGCTCACCAGAAGCTTTATGACTCACAAAGACTCAGGAAACAGACTGGAGACAAGCTGGAACTAGAACTGCACTAGAAATGTCTGTCAACTTTTTATCGTGAATTTCTATTGTTTAAAATTATTGTATAATTTAGCAAAATCACGTGGATGCCAGCCAGCACAATAAACAACAGCTGTTTGAGTGAATGACAGCTGATCGTCAGCTGATTCTGTGGTTGCCTAGCAACAACAACACTGCTTTGTAGGCTTCAACAAAAAAGTTGTTTACCCTTCAAAACATGTGATCGGAGCCTTTGGTTCAGCATGTAATGATCAGGGTCGAAGCTGAGGCTAGGAAATCCAGTCAGTGTGTGTGTGTGTGTGAGAGTGTGTGTGTGTGTGTGTGTGTACCTTCATGGCCAGGGCAATGAGCGCTCCCTCCGTGGGCCGTCCCAGCAGTGTGTGGTTCCTGATGACAGAGTCGTTGCACACACAGCCAACCTAACATGACACACACACACACACACACACACACAGATTACAGATTTTTCTGAATATGTTAAGGAAAATGTTACACATTGTTAATACAATTAATAATAACACAAATTAATCTTTCATGTGGTCGTGTTCCTACACTGTTTCCAGACCACATCACTCTACACTACAGCTAAATCCACTGCTGTATGTGACTGTAACCCGACCAGTGGTTCCCAAACTGGGGTCCGAGGACCTCTAGGAGTCTTTCAAGGGAGTCCACAGCAGAATGAGGATAAAATGAGTTTAACTTCACTATTATTTCACTTTCTAGAAGCTATTAGGATGACTGTTCTGATCAGAGGTTTCACTCAGGTTATGTAATCCAAGCCATATCTGACAAAATATATAATAATATAAAATATGACAAAAATCTTCTCAGATGGATTCCTCGGGATAAAATCTCTCTATGGTCAAATGTGTATCTGTCTGGGGATATTTGACATGAAATGTGTGTCTGTATCTGAAGATAATTCTTCACTACAACTAATATCACTACATGAGAAATGACAACAGGTCTACAGCTACATATAAAACATGTAGTCATGACTATCAGGACTGAAAAACAATAACTTTCCAGAGTTTTTGTCCAATTCCCAGCCCTTTCAAGACCCTGACACTCTGAAGTTCAATTTCTCACCTCCACGATCTTGCTGATGGAGGGGCAGGAGAAGCCGTGGACGATCTCCCCGTCCAGCAGAACCTCTCCCGCTCCGTTGTAGCCGACGCCCGTCACCTAGGAGACGACAACACCGGTCAGAAACAACAAGAAGCCTCCGTCAAACTGGAGACACGACTGGCAGGACCGCAGTCTGCTCATTTAATATCATACAGAGTCTTAAAATCTAAAATTAGATTATCCCGCATTTTCCAATACAGCTTCACTTATTTCAGGAATTTTCTAGAAATAAATGTCAATATTTTCAAACAAGGCAGAACCACTAATATCAAGAAAACTGATTTGCGTTGATTTTCAAAGTTGATTTGCACTGGAAACAGATGGAAATGCTCTCACCCTATTGGCAGATTTTACTGGAAGATTTTAAGACTGAATATTGGACTAAATGGCTTGTTAAGATGAATGTTTTTCCAGTTTGCATGTATGTGATGTGGACATTCACTGTCAATCAAGTTTTAGTTTTAATCTAATCTGAACTACTTGTTGGTATATATTTACTGTTTATTTGCTGACATCTATTTTCCCTCTCGAAGTTAGAGACTCTGATCTGTGAAGCATTAAAGTCTGACTTGGGTGTCCGTTTACATCCAGGTGAGCTTTGACAGCAGTTATTATTATATTCAAGTTTCTATTACGGTGTCATTATATTATAAAGATGCCATCAGGCTCAAAGTAGAAAATGTCCCCTGGAACAATCTGTCACAGTGACCCAACCCATTTTTCCCAGCATGCAGCTGTAGCTTGCACAGCAGGGAAGTGGGGCACACTGTTCTCTCTGCTTCCAACACATTCCACTGACGTTCCCATTTCAGTCGAGGCACTGCATTGTCACGATAATCAAAATATCAACACTGCTTCAACACTACTGCAAAAGACTGAATTAATATTGAATTTTAAGCTGAAGCAAGCTGAAATTCCAATTTAACGTGACCTCTAGAGGATGTAAATGTTCAGACTCAGACTGGAAACATTAAAAGAAGAAGGAGGATTGGAGCAGACGGAGCGTCAGTCTGGCTCTGGACAGCAGACTTTAGCAGCTGAACACATTCGCCAAACATTCGTCAATCAGTCCAGCACGTCTTCAACTGGATCCCAGTTCACCTAAACTGGTTGACAAACTGGTGCCAGGAGCCAAATATGGAACTATTTCAGTCCATATGAAGAAATGATCCAACGCACACTGTGAGGCTTTTCTGAAAATGTAATCACATCGAAATCCGGTCGGAAGAATTTCGGTGTTCCACTTGTTAAAACTGAAAGGTTTAATCAAAAATAACATAAAGAAAGAGATTCACTTAAAAACAATTCAGCAGCATGACTAGTTTTTTTAATATATTGTCAGAATCTGCTTTGTCGGCGTTCCTTTATGTGCTAGAAGTGATTTTCAGACTGTTCCTCCAGACAACGGCAGTGAATGGAGAGAGAAAAAAACACAATTCTCCAGTCTGCTCTACCGGAGCAACAGATCACAGAATCACTGATTTTGGGGGTTTTATCATGGAGGAAGAGACACGACCCAAGACACTACCAGAGTCACACAGAGATTTAAAGTTAGCATTGGTATTGAAGACACCAGACTTCTGGTTTTGTGACTCTACTGCCTTCCCATCAACAGCCAGTGTGGCAGGTTGTCTGTTTTGTAATATGAGAGGTAAAGAGAGGCAGTCAGACCTCGGCATGCAGTCCGTCTGAGGTGAACAGCTGAGTGACCGTCATCTCATTCTTGGTCAGCGTTCCCGTCTTGTCCGAACAAATCACGTTGCAGCAGCCTGAGGGAGCGAGAGAGGAGGAGGAGAGATGTTAACACAGGAAGTAACAGACAACCTCGTCTTATTGATCTGTGGTCTAATCTACAGAACTGATCGCACCACAAGACAACATAAACACAAACAACAACGGTTTATGGAAGTCCATTCATTTTGTCAGACTACAGAAACGTCGGCTGATATCGATCGGTTATTTTGTTTCCTGGTTCGTTGGCTGCAGCTGAACTTTTGATGGACTTCACCCATCAGTAGCCAATCAACGGCATTAGTGCTCAGGTGTTTCTGCACTGCCCACCCCACAGATCACCTGTCAATCAAACAGTGTGGGCGGAGCTTGGATTTTCTGTTGCTGCAGTTTGAGTTTCTCTTTTCTCTGTCTGTTCAGCCATGGCGGCTATCTCTGCTCATGCTAACTACCCAGTTCTTCTTCTTCTGTTGATTCCAAACAAACCGGAAACACAAAACGCATCACTTCCACACCGGCTGTTTAGAAAAGCTTTCATCAACTGAATATAGGTTGGATCACTGTTGAGTTAGAGCAGGCAGCGATAAAGAGTCGCAAAACAAACATTTATTTGAGGGAAAATGTATGGGGGTAAATCGATGTCAAAATCATTGTAAATGCACAGACTATGAGTCACAATTATATATTACAATTTCTAAACACAAAACACGATCTACAAACAAACTCTTCATGATCCACAAATATAAAACACGATCCACAAATAGATTCAAAATCCACAAACAAACAACTCATGATCCGCAAATATAAAACACGATCCACAAATAGATTTGAAATCCGCAAACAAACTCTTCATGATCCACAAATCTAAAACACGATCCACAAATAGATTCAAAATCCACAAACAAACACATCATGATCCACAAATAGAATTCAGTGACTTGTACTTGAAAACCAGAATTTGAATGAATGCAAAATGATTTGTCTGCGTGTGTGGGTCGTATTCTATTTGTAGATTGTTTCGCATTTGTTTTCAGAATTTTGACACTACTGTTCCGCTGTTTTTGGGTGTAACCAATCTACAAATGCACTCTTCACAATTTGCAAACAAACACAGTCTAACTTGTATTTTCAACCAACTGTTTCAAGACACGCGTACAAATTCTGTGCAATGCTCAGCGTTCAAGTGTCAAATCTGTGGTTGTGGATCACAGTGTATTTGTGGATCGCTTTGCATTTGTCTACAAATAGTTTTGACACCGTTTTACCGCAGAGAGTGTGAATACCATCCACAAATGTAGTCAGCCAATCAGGGATATTGCTTGCTATGTGACGTCACCATGCCTCAATAAGCCTTTCAAAATAAGAGCGTGAGCTGAAACGTGTCAGAACACCGTGGTAACACCGTGGTAAAGTGAAACGGTGTGTTAATATTCTGTATTCATTACAGATTAATTGTTTTTATTTCATGGCGTGGGATCGTTCTGTTCATATGGAAATGTCCTAGCTAGTTGGGTCTAGGCTCAGGTCTTCTTAGGGACTGTTCCTTATTTATGAGAGGGGGGTCGGTGCAAAACAAGGGAAGGCATGTCAAATATTTTTTTAAGCACTGGGGAGGGACTTATGTTTTTTATTTTGGCTTTAAGGGAGGGACATACAACTTGAAATGGTTGTACTTAGGTGGTACAGCTTCGACTACAACTGACACTAGCATAGTTAAGTGGTGTATATACTAAGGGTTATATACAAAAATATTTAAGGTAACATGCAGTGCGTTCCAGTAGCCTACTGGTTAAAACGCATACCTTATGACTGTAACGTCTGCGGTTCGAATCTGGTAGTGGACTGTTGTTGTATGTGGTCCCCTGTATTATGTCTTTCTCTACCTTTATTTTTCCTGTTGAATCAACGTCTTCAAATAGTCGGTAAAAAAACTTTAACTTGTAAACCTGTTTTGAACGTCTTTTCACCGTTGACCATAGTCATTTTTTAGTTTAACACATCCATGGTCTAGTGGCGTTCTCATAGCGACCGTGACGACGGCGCGTTCATGTGCAGCTTTCTAGGTTCTAGGTTCTGATTGGCTGTTGCTGCTGCAGACTCGGCTCTTCGGGGAAACCATCGTCCAGGTATGACTATCATTTATTCAATCAGAGAACATTTGCTTTATTTGTATAAATCTTACATCCGATGTGAAGTGATTCAGTCTGGATAAAGTTGAGCTAAGCTAACGTTGGTAATAACGGTTAGCATAACGAGACGGAGTCAGCTAACACATCCATTGGTTAACATCAAACAAGTTAACTTAGTTAACGTAAAGATAGAAATGTTCGCTAACGTTAGATCATAGACTAAACTTTGCATTTGTGATTTATGCTCCACTCGTGTTGCTCCACTTGTTGTGTTGAACGTTGTCTTGTGTTTCTCACAGGGAGTCAACTTCATGCCACACATCGCTAGCCAGGTCCATGTCAAGGGTTTACTTGCTTAACCAGGTGAGATTTATTTTGAACATAATTTAGAGCATTTTCGATGTGAGATAGTTCACATCGGTCACAGATAGTAATGACTTGGTAGCACCTTTTTCACCTCTACTAGAGCCAGTGCTTCACAAATTAAGTACTTTTCACCCTGTGCTGTAATCATCATCATGATGTATGCTAACTGTTTTCTGTAAGACACTGAGCTGCAGATACTAACTGCAGTTTCTTCTGTTACAGAAAGTCCTGCTCTTCAAGAACCACCTGACACTTCTCTGGAAAATGCTCCCAAAGAAATTAACTTATTTATGATGTGTTCTGGCCTTTTCACTAGTTTCTTTCTTTACTAGATTTCTTAACCCTTTGCTTTTACTTAATCTTACCTTGTACTGACATATTACAGCTGCCCTCTGTGGACCGAGGCTGTCTAAATATCCACCTGTTATAAACTAGTGTTCCAGTTAAAAGATGATTGTGTTTTTGTTTTTTGTCTTGTAATGCTTGATACTCCTGAGAATGTTTCACCCATAGAGATATAACAGTAGAGGGGACCTGTCATAGAGAATTCCCATTCTGGAATGGGACCATATGGCAGCCATCTTACCTGGGTACACTTCTCAGCTGACTGTCATTGGAATCAATGGTGAAAGTGGCTTATGCTGCCATTATAATGCTAATATTTTTGTATTGAGACATCACTACTACTTTTTATTTAGCTCACTGTATGCAAGACAACTGTGACTGTCTAAAATGGTACCAAGCATGAGCATTTTTTGTAGTCTGTAGATAAAAATAGCTAAACTATGTTAAGTAATTATGTTTTAAATCATAAAGATTATCTTCTGGAAGTATTTTAATGGTGCATTACTTTACAGAAACTATGAATCCTATTTTCAAGAAGACTTTATAATTCTCAGATTTCTTTGGTACTTTGGTACTGTCCTATTAAGAGTATATATGAAAATCTGCTTATTTTTAATGTAAAACCCCCAAATGATCTGTTGTTGTAGCAATAGACAGATGTTGACAGCAATTAAATATCACCATCACTGAAACACACCTAACAATACACCCAGATAAAATATACAATAAAAGGCAAATGTAATGCCATTTTTTTTTTTACTTTATTGGCATGACATCTTAGCCTGCAATTAAGATTACAATCCATAAAGAAATAATTTATATAGATGCCATCATGTAAACAAGTAGGCTACTACAGTAAAAACAAACATCTCTACACTTGAATCAACTTAAAATCCACAGTAGCCTATACAGATATGCAAATGAATGTCCTCTCTGTCTGCCACCACACGCCACTATGTGTCACTTCCATCATTAAGGTGCGTCTTGGCAGAAATAGCCTGCAATTAATAAAAAAGTAAAATTGGCGCATTTTCAGCAGCGGTGCCGCTACTGAGTACTATACAAATACTATAGAAAACACTATAGAACATATTTTTAGCAAGTCGCGACCTGCCACAGTAGAATATAAACACTGGTTGGACGTAATGCTGAATGATGTGTGCTGATTGTTGTCAGAAACAACGTGTTTGTATGGCAGCAGAGAGCTAGCCAACTAACATACAGCTGAAATGTAAAGATTACATCTAACAGCTAACTAGCTAACACATACAAACTGTTTCAAACCCAACTCCAGTCTGTTGGCTACTACTAGCCAGAAATGTTGTGTTTTAAGTTGTGTCAGTTAAATTTAGCATATAAAACAGCCTCTATCTTCTACTCTACTGACGTGTGGAAGGTGAAGCAGCTTCTCTGGTCTCTCTGGTCCTGTCAGTGAAGCAGTTTGGTCCAGATCAGGACAACAATGGTTGCTTCCCATAGACAGCTGTTGTAGTTGCTGGTAAACTGTACCCAGGTAAGATGGCGGACGGTTATCCCACAGTCTATGACGTAATGTCCCCTCTAGTGTTACATCTCTATGGTTTCACCCATATAAAATGGAACACGTAGAATGGAACGTATTTTGAAATAAATGTTTACTTTACATATAACAGTTTGTCTTGGATCATCTATTAAATAAGTCTTATTTGTCATCACTCTATAGTCCATTGCCCTCAAATTACTTTTCTCCATCTTACCTTGGTAATTACATTTTACCAGCATTATGTTTTTCTAGTCACAAATATCAATATTATGTTACTAACAGTGTTTTTATTTATACAAGTCTTACAGAATATACACTGATACATTTTTTGAATGTCTCTTCCTTGTGAGTAATTTCTGACAATATTGACTAAAGCCACACATCTAGACCACATAGTCCAAGTTAACCAACATGCTGTTGCCTCAGTGTAGAGATAGTATTACTTGTAGCCACTATTATTCTGCTGCATGTATTGATTTAATCCATGGGACTGAACTACACTGGATCAAAGGTGGGTCACCTCACAACATTTAGTCATGACATAAATATTAGTACTCTGATCAAACACAGTCCTATATAAACAGTGTATGAAGATAGGTTTGCATTATGCAACTTAGATGCAAGGTTTGCTAGTGAAAAAAAATAAATCTGTTAAATTATTATCATTGGGAATATTCTAGGTTCGTTTGGTGTCACACCAATGTTTACTTGAGTTTGCAAGTGTTATACTATCTAGACTCTGTCATAGCAAAATTTCTATAAGCTTGATCTCCCTATGCAGTGCCCAGAAACACACCTGACTGGAAGAAGACTCAATTCCATTTACGTAATAGACATTATCAGTAACTCAAGCAGGTTAACTCAAATTGGACATCTAAATATAAATTTACAGACAGTAAAAGAAATTAGAACCATCAAAGCCCAAATATATTCATAACTTTAATAGGATAAAGAAAAATACATAGGCATAGTCTGTAAACTGAGAATTTCGAGATGTAAATAAATATACAATAGTAAGTAGAACTGCATATGCTACATGTAGCTGGTTAACTACAGCAATGTTATAACGTTAGCTAGCTAGCTTGCAAGTGACCTATTTAATCAAGAGAGAAACAAAAACAAAATAGAAACCATCCGTTATTGTTCTTAAGTCTTGCCTGTTAAACCTAAGTGTCGGCGGACGTGTGGGTTGAGTTTAATGTGATCTAGTTTGATCACATACAGCTAAAAGCCTCCGCTAACAGTCAGCTAGCTGTATAGCTCGTCAGCAGTGGAAGTAGAAGTGGTGAATGCGCACGGAGCGTTCCCGTGGCCTAGAGGCGCGTTCACGGAGCTCCAGAAAATCCAGCTTTATACGGCTCTTGGTGGCTTCCAAAGAAAAATGGACCCAATGATTTAAAAATTGATAAGTCAAAGACTCCATTTTGACTTTGTGCGATACCCAGAAAAATTTCCCAGAGTTTTACAGGCGTTCTTTTCCCATGTATCTCTATGGGAAAAAGTCTTTTTGGGCTCCATGGCGTCACGTGACTTGCAATACCAAAATCGCCGCACAGCCCAGAGCTGTTCCTGGGGGCTTGGTAAATAGCCAGGCAGGAACATTATTTATTAGGGGATTAAGCCCTCGCTACCATCGTAATATCACTGCTGCATGGAACGCTGCATAATTCCAACCAGGAAGGAGGGATTGTTAGAGTAAATATCCGACCGCGAGGTCCGACAGCCGGCTTCCTCCGTTGCACGTTGCAAGGTCCGATGACGTCATTCTGCATAATAATTAGCCATGTGCTTCTGTTTGTTTGAGAAACAAGGGGAGAAAAGACGGCTTTCGGTCCAATGGGACATTTTTCGGACTATTGGGGTTTCGGAATAATGGGCCGTTGGAACAACGGCATGGCACCCTGATCACGTCCTGCATTGACGTTCTCAGTCACCTGAGGAAGAGTTGCTCTTCTGTTTTTCCTTACATATTGCACTAATGCACGAGCATCACGGTCATTGAATGTGCACTTTCGACCACAATTTCATACCCTATGTACTGATGTCTTTCCCAGAGATCTAAATGCAGATGTCACTTCAGTCACTGTTCCTATTGAAACACTAGCCAGTTGAGCAGTCTTTGTGACTGAAGCTCCTGCCATCCGTGCCCCAATAATGAACCCTCTTTCAAAGTCACTTAGATCTTTTCCTCTTGCCATCTTGATCCAAAATCGAGGTCAACTGGGCCTGCTCAGCAATTTTTATACATGCCACAGAGCATGATAGGATGTTAATTGCTTAATTGTATCTTCCTTCATCCACCATCCGTGTGTGAAGCAAAATACATGTATTTTCATCTTGTTCCAAACCAAGTGCCACTGCTGTTAAGAAATTCTATGGAACTAACATGTTTTCTAAGTAAAGACTTTTTCCTGCATACCCTTAAAAATAGTTCACCGGTATGGAGGTGGCATCAGTAGCAGATTTTAAGACTTTGTGTCCCTATAATGCAGACTTGAAGTTTTGCAATTCTCCAAGGCCCTTCGACTCTTTTTTCCATTTCGGTGTGACAGCAAGTACCTAGAAGTCTGTATAATCATAGACCCAGTGCAAACTTGTTTTTCTCCCCCTAATCAATGCGTTCTGGTCGACTATTTCTATAGGGAAGATTTTTTTTACAGTTCTCCTATATTGGCTTAAATGGGTGAACTGGTTTTTTGCTTCCCTCTGGAAAATTAGTGTCAGGATTTTTTTTCTGTGAAGCGCATTGTGTTGCCTCTGTGTATGAAATGTGCTATATAAATAAAGTTTGATTTGATTTGATTTCTTGATAGATTTGGGTCTTCAGGATAAAGCTTAAACTAGTTCGGTTTATATTCTTGAACTGGTTCAGTTTTTACTTATCCTGAGACTTAAAACCTCCACTAAGAGGGGAAACAATTAAATGCAAGGTTAGGTTTGGGATCATTGATTGTTATTATTAAGTAGCCTAGATAACGTGATAGCCCTGGAACCCAGCTCGGGAAGTCTGACCACAGCGCTTATGATGCAGATAAGAATGAGGTCACACAAACATCATATTTTGAGTTGGATGGCTGTTTGGTTTATTGCCTGAACCCCTGAAACGTAGGTAGGTACTTATAATACATAGGCTAAGCACAAACTCTCTAGCTGGTGGCTTGTCTCTTGCGGTTCTAACGGCCTACTCCCTAAAGAGCAGAGGCATCGCGCTGGCGCCCTTGACTCACACAAAGTACGCGCCACCTGCTGGACAAATGCACACTACACTTAGAGCACTAATAAAATTGATGGGGTATCTTTAGGAAGTACATTACTCTTGCAAAAAGCACATACATATGAAACACATAAGGGTATACCGGGTCAGCTGCCAGTGTGTGGTGAATATGCGGCGGCTGGTGACGGAGCAAACGGGACAAAATAATGGGCAGAAATGCAGTGATAGCTGAGGGAAAAGACAATTTTGCCTGTACTACCTTACATAACTTAATTTAACATGAGATCAGCTTCATTAAAGTGTGGTGATAAAAGCTTGGCATGTTTATCCTTGATTGTGTTGCGGGCTCTTCTGGTGCAGCGTTTGGCTTAAATGTCCTGGATGGGAGCAAAGTTTCTGTGGCGGCTTGGGCTGTTCTCATCACTTGCTGGACGGCCTGATTGTCCTGAGCAGCAACCGTATTGTACATCAGTGTGTTAGAGAGTCCATAACATAACCCCAGAAACGAAGCTAGATGCAGGGCTTATACAGATATCAGTGCTTGAGGCTAACATTAAGGGACTGTTCGTTATTTATGAGAGGGGGGGCTGGGGTGTGACTTTTTTTTGTATTTTTTATCTTGACCCTCCCCAGAGCTACAAAATATTTTTCCTTGAGCCTCCCTGAGTGACTGGAGGAAAATGCATGACCCTCCCCAGTGAGCATTTTTCCGTTGAAAAGACGTTTAAAAAATGACTATGATCACCGGTGAAAAGACGTTCAAAACAGGTTTACAAGTTAAAGTTTTTTCACCGACTATTTGAAGACGTTGATTGAACGTTCACATTTAGACCATATTTCACCGGTGAAATATGGTCTAAATGTGAACGTTCAAAAACAGGAAAAATAAAGGTAGAGAAAGACATGAAGGGGACCACATACAACAACAGTCCACTACCAGATTCGAACCGCAGACGTTACAGTCATAAGGTATGCGTTTTAACCAGTAGGCTACTGGAACACACTGCATGTTACCTTAAATATTTTTGTATATAACCCTTAGTATATACACCACTTAACTATGCCAGTGTCAGTTGTAGTCGAAGCTGTACCACCTAAGTACAACCATTTCAAGTTGTATGTCCCTCCCTTAAAGCCAAAATAAAAAACATAAGTCCCTCCCCAGTGCTTAAAAAAATATTTGACATGCCTTCCCTTGTTTTGCACCGACCCCCCTCTCATAAATAAGGAACAGTCCCTAAGAAGACCTGAGCCTAGACCCAACTAGCTAGGACATTTCCATATGAACAGAACGATCCCACGCCATGAAATAAAAACAATTAATCTGTAATGAATACAGAATATTAACACACCGTTTCACTTTACCACGGTGTTACCACGGTGTTCTGACACGTTTCAGCTCACGCTCTTATTTTGAAAGGCTTATTGAGGCATGGTGACGTCACATAGCAAGCAATATCCCTGATTGGCTGACTACATTTGTGGATGGTATTCACACTCCCTGCGGTAAAACGGTGTCAAAACTATTTGTAGACAAATGCAAAGCCATCCACAAATACACTGTGATCCACAACCACAGATTTGACACTTGAACGCTGAGCATTGCACAGAATTTGTACGCGTGTCTTGAAACAGTTGGTTGAAAATACAAGTTAGACTGTGTTTGTTTGCAAATTGTGAAGAGTGCATTTGTAGATTGGTTACACCCAAAAACAGCGGAACAGTAGTGTCAAAATTCTGAAAACAAATGCGAAACAATCTACAAATAGAATACGACCCACACACGCAGACAAATCATTTTGCATTCATTCAAATTCTGGTTTTCAAGTACAAATCACTGAATTCTATTTGTGGATCATGATGTGTTTGTTTGTGGATTTCGAATCTATTTGTGGATCGTGTTTTATATTTGCGGATCATGAAGAGTTTGTTTGTGGATTTCGAATCTATTTGTGGATCGTGTTTTAGATTTGTGGATCATGAAGAGTTTGTTTGTGGATTTTGAATCTATTTGTGGATCGTGTTTTATATTTGTGGATCATGAAGAGTTTGTTTGTAGATCGTGTTTTGTGTTTACAAATTGTAATATATATTTGTGACTCATAGTCTGTGCATTTACAATGATTTTGACATCGATTTACCCCCATAAAAATGTCATGGATTATAAAAAAACACATGATCGTACCAAGTGTTTCCACGATGGGAAGCTTCTTGACGATGGCTCTCTTCTTCACCATGCGCATCACGCCCAGCGCCAGCGTGACCGTCACCACGATGGGCAGGCCCTCTGGGATGGCAGCTACCGCCAGGCTGGAGGAGGAGGGGGGGGGGGGGGGGGGCATGATCAGTAATCAATAATCAACAAAACGGGCCACACCGCACTTCAAGTGAGTCGGTAAGGTAATGCATCCATAGCACATTATAAGCACACAGAATAGTCACACTGAATTTTTTGTCTAATGGCCACACTGGCTGGTACATTCACTAATTCACTGGTCGCTTTGACTTTTTCACACTTTTATAATAGAACTGGGTTTTCCTTGGAAGTCTTTCCTTGTATGTTTCAAAGCTCTAAGGCGGGCGGTGATAGGTAGATTATGGAGGCTGTTATGTCTTGATAAAATCTTTCTGTGTCTTGCTCTTACTGTTTGTTCCATCTCATTCTGTTCTATGGTTGATTGTTGATCAATTAGTTCTAGTTCGGCTCATTCTCTGTACAGTCCTTTGAGCTCTGATGAAGGGCTGGAGAAATAAACAAACTAGAACTGGACCTCAGACTGACGGCTGGGTGTCTGCCAAAGTGGCTGCAGGGTTCACTAACTTACCAACCAGAGCCAAAATGTACCAGCATGTGGCTGGAGGCTGCTTCCCCTTCATTATCACCAGAATATAATACAACATGCCATATAATATGTACATATTGTGCAAAAATGCAAAAAAGCGGTTGGATACTTCACATAACACAGTCATAACAGATTCATGATGTATTACACTGGAAAATCTCCTCATTACATATTGTACTGTTCTTGCTTTATGGCGTCTGGTAAAGCACTTTGTAAACTATACCTGTGTGTGTGTGTGTGTGTGTGTGTGTGTGTGTGTGTGTGTGTGTGCAGGGTGTGTCTGTTTACCTGACTCCGATAGTGAACATGTCCAGGATGCGTTTCCCCTGCAGCCAGCCCACCAGCATGATCACTCCTGAAACACAAACCAGCCTGAGGACATGTGCGCACGCTGCTGAGATGATGAGGCTGATGACTGACACAGTACAAGTTCTAATGAGCGAAAAAGAAGAAGGAGAAAGAGAAAAATGCTCTCCGCACACTTCTGTCAGATGCAAAAGTACTGTTTATTCAGCTAAGGTCCATTGACTCAAAGCTTAGCTGAACACAAACAGTACTTTTGCATCTGACAGAAGTGTGCGGAGAGTATTTTTCTCTTTGTAGCGTCATGCCTTATCTTCCAGCTCCTTCACTTCTGGGTGTGCGGCTGATTCTGTATCAATGAGTGGAAAACTAACATACTCTACCTATGATGCCGAAGGAATAGAGCGAGAGCTGCTTCCCCAGCAGGTCCATACTCTTCTGTAACGGAGTTTTAGGGGCCTGAGCACAACAAACACACAGGAAACATGCTGTCATCATACGTGTTCATAAGTCGTGACTGTGTGTTCAGACTGTGAGCAACACGATAACAAGTCAGCATCAGTCCATTCATCTCCTCCAGAGCGACCAGGGAAACTCAGCTGATCAGCAAGCTCGTTTTCACCGTCATCGGCCCTCAACAGCCAATCAGATTTCTGTGCTTGCCGTTTTACCAACTTATGTGATTTAGTTTCATGAACAATAATTCTGCCTGGCGAGTGCAAAATGGAGGAGAAGTTGATTCCAGCCGTTCAAAGCTTCCCAGTTCTCTACAATATTTAATCTGAATGACGACAGGAAGAAACGTCTCAGAAACGAAGCTTGGAGAACAGCTGATCCATCGCTGGGGCTGATGGGAAGCTCTGAAGGAGTTGTTTTTATTAATGCTGGGCTACAGAGCTGACGCTGAAGTCGAATAAGGTTAGCTGTTCTACGAAAACAAAAATAACACAAAATCACTGTGAGAATATATTGAAATACTGAAATACATTGCATGTTTTTCTTGTTCAAAACTGTTGTAGCTGCAGAGCCGAGCCTCTGGCCCCGCCCACAATCAGTCAGAATAGAATGACCATCGACCAAGAAGTTTGAATTTCTGTTCTACTGTCCATTTTGAGTGTTATTATCATTTGTCCAACTCAGCAACTTAACTAAATTAAACCTTTAGGACAATTCAAACAAATAATTAACTTTGGGCATCACAACTGAACTCTAATTTAATAGAATCGGCAGAATGCTCTCCACACTAGCTTCTATGCTAGTTAGCTTAGCGTCACACACACACTGCAGAATCTATATTTTCGATGTGTAAGTTCCTTTACCAACAAACCAGAAACAAAGCGTACCTCCTCTGCTTGCATCATCTTGAACACTTCCCCAAACTCTGAGTTCTCTCCGGTTCCTATGACGATGCCCTGCGGGACGCCAGACAGCAGGAGAGGAGACAGAAGTTTAACAGCTCAAACAAAAAATAAAAAAACACAAGTCAAATACGTACAACGAGAAGAACAAATAGTTCTCTCACAGAACTTCTAGTTTCACACGTTTTCTCCATAACTGTGAGCCTATAGGTGGAGAGTTATGTATATTCAACTGTCTATAAGTAGAGAGACAAATAGAGACATGAGGGTTTCTGCAAGTTCCAGAAAGCCAGATTTAAAACTTTTCAAGATCTTTTTAATGCTTCCTGGAACCGGATTTAAAAGCAATTTAACAACCAAAATAAAGAAACAAAGTCTGCAAATCCAGCCTGTTTCTGACTGAACAGATAATGAAAGTTGTGAAACTATAAATGGGCAGAATAAGAAAAAGGACAAAGGAGAGACATGAAGTCCATCAGTGTTCAGTAAAGCAGACAGGGTGCAGATTGAACTACTAACCTGTTCTTTAATACTTTTTAAGGCCTTAAAATAAGACAATTTCAGACTTCTAAAGGACTGTTGGACACCCTGCACAGACATGTACAGTCTCCTGTCCAGAGTATGTCTTGCGTTGTCTCTCTACACTTTATATGAGGTTTTGAGTTCTCTCCGGTTCCCATGACGATGCCCTGAGGGACCCCAGAAAGAGCTTATGTCTTAGCGCTTGTATGTTAGCACTCAGTATTTCCCTGCAAAATGTCACCCAAACAAATCACTGTATATTTATTGTACCTGGCATTTAGAGGGATTTCGATTCTAAGAAGACAGTTAACTAATGTAACCAACATCAAGTCTAACAGTCCCAAGACTTGGTTTATATCTTGTAATGTGATAAAATCATGTGTTTAAAATGTGTCTGACTTGGCGGGGGTCGAGACAAACTCCTGTACATTTAGTTCATATAGTGTAAAATCCCATGACTTCTCCATATCTAAGTCAGAGTGCCTCCACAAGCAAGCTTCCCTTCTGAAAATAATCTAATGTAAAGAATGTGTGAAACAAGTTGGGAAATATGTTCTGCAATATTCCTGTAAAAGTGACCCAACTGTAAAATTCCCTGATATTTCCAGAGAATGTCTAAAATTCCCTGTCAAATTTCCATGATATTCCAGACACTCCCTGTGCAGTGGGGAGTGACTGTTGCAGTGTTTTGGGTGGTGTGTGTCGGTGTGGAGGTGCAGGTGGAGGTGCAGGTGGAGGTGGAGGTGCAGGTGCAGGTGCAGGTGCAGGTGCAGGTGCAGTCCGGTACCTTGGCCTTGCCGCAGCGCACCAGCGTTCCCATGAAGGCCAGGTTGCTGCGGGAGGCGATGTCTCCATTGGAGGTGGCCGGCTGGTGGGAGGTGGACTTGGAGCAGGGAGTCGTCTCCCCCGTCAGACTGGACTCATCCACCGACAGGTCAGTGGCCTGGGGGGGTCAGAGGTCACAGGTCAGCTACAGAGCAGCACCTGGAGCTGGTAGGGACTCACTGTCTTGTTTAGGACAGTGGGACTCAACCTTTTGACTCATGATTCCTTAAAATTAAGCAATCAGTTCAACCAAAGAATGACTTTCCCTTTCCAGGTTGTTTCATATGTTTAATTATCAGAGGAGGCTGAAAACTATTCAGTATTTCACAAGAAACATGCAAAAATTTGAGAGAAATCTGAAAAAACAGACATTCATTCATTTTTAGAGTAGAAATCATTTTTTTCCATCCCATAAATCAACTCACGACCCCCCAAAATTATCTTGTGATCTCCTGGGGAGGACCTGATCCCCAGGTTGAGAACCAGCACTTGAACCTGGACTTTCCAGCTGAAGGACGGTCTCCTTACTCACTATTCCTCTCCCCAAAAAACTGAACAATGTTGCTTTAGCACCTATGTTTCATCACTTAGTTCTGCATTTTATCACCGTACAAATAAACAAATACGAACATTAACATTTGGTGGAGGCTTGTGTGTGTATGGGTGGATCCAGTTCAGTCTGGGTTGACTGAACAGGAATCAAACTTAGTTAGTTATTTCCTTGTTAGTGCGGATGGGACGATCTGTTTATCTCACAATACGATTCGATCCATGATCTGAGGTTCAGGATCAATACAACCAGGATACGATGTGATCAATAAAAGTTCAGTGACAACAAAGTCAGAATTCTGTTTATTTCTGAGACACAAATCTTTCTAGCGATGCCATTGGCTGCTAGAATGTAAACAACAATTTAAAAATGTCATTACAAAGTGACAATAATATAATTTGGATGGAGAGCTTGTGAAACTGTGATGGTCAAGAGTCTCATTAGTGATTACTACAGCAGAATAACATGGAGCTGATATCACCATTCATGTTCCTGACAGCAGAATAACATGGAGCTGATATCACCATTCATGTTCCTGACAGCAGAATAACATGGAGCTGATATCACCATTCATGTTCCTGACACAACATACGGACTGTTATATTTTTGCATTGCGATCTATTGAATTTCGATATACCGTCCCATCCCTACCTGTTGGTGTATTTACATGTAGGTGAGTAGGTGTGTGTGTGTGTGTGTGTGTGTGTGTGTGTGTTTACCTCAAAGAGGCGGAGGTCTGCTGGGACTCTCTCTCCCACCGTCAGACAGACGGTGTCTCCAGGAACCAGCTCCCGGGCCAGAAGATGCTCCAGGTTCCCCTCCCTGATACTGGAGGGAGGGAGGGTGTGTGTGTGTGTGTGTGTGTGTGTGTGTGGTGGGGGGGGGATGAGGGGTGGAGGGAGAAGGAGGGAGGAAGTGGAGAAAAGAATCAGACGGATAAAGCAGACCCATGATCCAATTCTACTCCTGACAGTACAACCACAGCATGAGATATCTTCAGATTATAGGCCTGCTTTTGAGTGGTGTGTGTGTGTGTGTGTGTGTGTGTGTATGAGGGCAGCTGTTCCCTCTGTCTGCTGCTATTTGAAGTGTAAATCCCGGCCTAAGGAGTTTGTTTGAAGCAGACGTTTCACAGGTTTCCCTCTGTGTAAATCTCCTTCCTGTGGCGACATCGACCCGTCAAACCTTCAAACCTTCAAACCTTCAAACCTTCAAACCTCCGTCTGGCTGCAGCAGACTGAGGCTGGCTGCGCCTGAGAAAATGCTCCTGAGCAGAAAGTCTGCGTTTCAAAGTGGATTTGAAACAGGTTGTGGGAGAGAGGAGGAGAGCGAGAGACGAGAGACGATACGAGATGAAACGCTGCAGCTGTAATCCAGACGGAGGTTTGTCTTGGTCAATTTAATGTTGTTTTCTTCAACTACAGACGGATTCCAGGTGATTTAACCCACGCTCTAAACACAAGACAGTTTACTGTGTCACAGTAACCTACATTTGGAAACAAATCCACCTTATCACACTATTTACTGAGAACGTTACTGAATGGATCTACAGCCACACCACAACAAGCTGACTCAGCTGCTCTAACCCTAACCCAGATTTACACTTTATTATCTAACACACAGTTCTACATGTTCCTCCATCATGGAGACTCAGCTGGTCGATGGGAGACAACTGCAAAGCCTCCGTTTCTCCTTCTAACAAACACAAAGTCTACTGTTTTCAGTGGCTGGTCAGTTCATATCTGTTGAAGCATTACAACCCTACAGTACCAAGACATAACTCTGCTATTTGGTGGAGGCTTTTACCCAAAGCACCTTACAGTAGCATCAGTGTGTGTGTTTTCATTATGTCTGCCCCAGTGGGAATTGAACCCACATAAACAGAAGAGTAAGGTGGCGGTCACTCTGATCCGTCCGTCTGTCTGTCTCTGTTCATTTCAATTCATTTCCACTGACAGCTGTCTGTTGTCTGACAGGACTGACGACAGAAAGTTCAACCCAGCTGAACTTTTTCTGGACGAACGGATTCGTCAGCGTCCGTTCAGCCAATCAGAGGCGTTCCTACGTTTGTTTTGTAGAAACTAGCGGCGAACACGGAGACGACGGTCCGACCGAAACAAAGATAAACCAGAGAAAGCCTGGTGGAGCGTTGGGATGACTGGAGGTTTCCAGATCAGTTTCTGATTGAATTTATACTGCAGAGTCTGTTTCTTCTGTTTTCTATCAAGCAGCTCCGTTATGAGCAAAACTTCCTGTTCTTCTGCCTCGCCGCCATGTTGACGCTCAGAACAAACCAACACACACACACATCTATAGTCAATAACTTTGTCTGTGTGCTGATGGATCAGTGTGGCCGCCGTCTGACCAGAGGAAAAGAGTCATAAGCAGAAGAAGAGAGAGAAAAAGAGGATATGTGTTTCTCACCAGTGACATTCTGGAGGCACGAGTTTCCCAAGCTCTTCTAGAGATTTCTCTGACCGATACTCCTACAGACAGAGGACACAACAACTCACACCAACACACCAAATAATGCGGAGAAAACAAAACTAGCAAAATTCAGTAATGTATCACTAGAAATGTATTCCATCCACACACACACACACACACACACACACCGCTGAGTGTGCAACAGATTGCAGAGTGCTTAAAGATTCACATTGTAAACGTCTGTTCGTGTTTCATGGCCCCATAAAGCCTTCAACATTTATGAGGTCATGAAAAATGAAGAGAGACATTTGTTAGCAGAGGCAGGGATTACCAACCAAACCCCGGCTCTCTCTCTCACACACACACACACACACACACACACACACACACACACACAGGACTTACCTGGACAAAGGCAACTGTTACAACTATTATAATGGCCTGTTAAAAGAGAGACAGACAGACAGAGAAAGACAAAGACAGTTGGTTAAGTTTCAGTAAACCTGAAGCCGACTGCTTCCTTTCCCATTGAAACTGAATCCTGAGCTGAACTGCTCGGCTGGCAGCGAGGATCTACTGACAAACCACACAGACCAACAGACAGACGGGCCAGAACGTCTTCGATGGACAGCTGTCAACAAATTACAGCATGGCAACCTGATGAAGCCATGAAGCCCAAACACTCTGGACAGAAAACACTTTCATTTTGGATCGAGAGAAGAGTTCATTTTACAACATTTTCTGTAAGTATAAAAGGGAAGAGAAAAGAAAATAGCAGGGTTCTTGCACCATTTTTAAAGTCAAATTCAATGCTTTTTAAGACCTCAACAAATATAATTTAAGACCCAAAAAATGTCGAAACAATTTCTTTGACAGAAAAGAGAGAATTTATTGAGTCCTACTTTGGAAAACAAAACTTTTCCTTTCTTTTGTTCAGTGCTGAGAATACTGTCAATTCAAACTTTTCCATTCAAACCATTAACCAATCAGAGAACAGTTCAAGCATATTAATAAGCTTAATAATGAAAGTCCTCAAAACAGCCTGTCCCAAGCCAAAAAGTAACAACAAATAACAACAACAACAATGATAATAATAATAATAATAATAATAATAATAATAATAATAGTAAACGTAATGTAAAACTTCTATTAATGGCGGAGTCTCTCATTATCTAATACTAAGTTAATCAAACAAATACACGCTATTAGACGTTTTACGGTAGGCCACTGTGCGTGACAATTTTCTCATCAGCCTTAAACGCACCATCTGCAAATTTAATACCTACAGCAAATTTACGGTAAATTTAAGACAATTTATGACCTTAATTTCCCTGATTTTATTTTAAGACCTTTTAAGACTTTTTAAGGAGCCACGGGAACCCTGAATAGGAAATGGAAGATAAGGAAGGATGTCTTTACATGTTTATTTTCTCTGCATACCTTTATACAGGAGCTCACTCACTAAATTCTGCTTTTATGAGCAGAATATAAGAAATTCTGCATCAACTTCAAATTTCATGGGCTGGTAATGTGCACTTTTTTGGGTTAAGGTTCATCACAAGCCAAATGGTGTTCGGTCCTGACTGCTCCTCAACTGCTGTTTTATTACTCGATTTTTAAAAGATAAACATAAGAATATAAAACAGGAGGAACTCGCTCCCTGTTTAAGGAACAGTTGGCACGGCATCACTGTTTGCTGGAAGGAAGACACCAGCGAGGCTGCAACAGGTTTCTGACCAGTCAGGTCACATGTCAGAAATGACTCGTCACACACTGCTGCAGCTCAAACAGTTTCCTGAGGCCAGAGGTTGCCGGCAGTGACAGCTAACCTACATCCAGCTGGAGATATGTGTTTCCTCTCTGTCAGCTCAGAAACTCTTTAATTATCAGCCAACAGCCTGTAGCTCCACCTGCAGCTAAATATTCACCACCTTTGTCGTTATTATACAAACAATATAAGTATATACACACAGTACTGTGCAAAAGTCAGAAACCACCCTTTCTTTTAGTTAATTTCCAGTCAATCAGCCTTTCAGTACAGATCATTTATTTTTTTGGTGTCAGACAATAATGCAGGAAACTTATATTTAATAGAAAAATACAAAAAAGCCTCCAACACTATAAGTATCGTATAAGTATAGTAGTATAATATCAAATGTCTATCAGTATTTAATTTGTCCTCTCTTTGCTGCCACTTTAACTCTTCCATCCTTCCAATCTTAAAACCAACAACAGTGACCCAAACACACCTCAGCTGCCTCATATGCATCAAAAATGGCTGAAGCCAATATTTCTGATGAGAATAGATATAGCTTAATTCACTTGGACACACTAAATACTGAAAAAATATATATTATATTCAGTAAATAACTTGCACTTATTGGCCGTTCTGACTGGAAATTAAACAGTTCTGTATAGCATATATAACGATGCAATGCTGTATGTTCTTTAACTCATTTTCTCCCCATTGCTATTCAGGGTCACAGGGAGCTGGAGGCTATCCCAGCATGCATTGCATCATCCCAGCATCAAACAGAAAGGACCGGGTCACTGCAGACCGCTGAGCGTCCCTGCTGTAGGTTTAGTTTGCTTTTCTAGGACCTAAACAGCAGCAACGGTCTCAGAGGAGGAGAACTGATGAGAGAAATGAAGGAGTGAAGCGTGAAGTTACAGTGTGATGTGTGGTGAAACGTACCACAGTGATGCTGATGGCGTCGTCAAACTGGTGCATGAGAACACTGATGACCGCTGAGGCCAACAGCAACAGGATGAGAGGATCCTTGAACTGGAGAGAGAGAGAGAGAGAGAGAGAGAGAGAGAGAGAGAGAGAGAGAGAGAGAGAGAGAGAGAGAGAGAGAGAGAAACAAAGACAGACAGAGAGAGACTGTTAATAGAGACATCATTGTTATTATACAGTAATATTTTATGTGAAGAATCTATTGATTTTATATGCAGTTTATTTCATTTTATTGTACTTTATTTCTATTTCATTTATGTTTGAATCTGTGCTTTGGCAAAGTGTGCAACCGTGCGTCATGCCAATAAAGCTCATTCAACTGAATTGAAATGAGACGGAGGGAGACATAAAAACACAGAGAGAGAGAGAGAGAGAGGGGGTGAAGTGACGAGTGAAGTGGGTTAGAAACACCACAATGCATAATCAATGTCAACGGCCTATATTCTGTGTGTGTGTGTGTGTGTGTGTGTGTGTGTGTGTGCGTCTTGACGTGTCATCAGGCTGAATCAAGTGTCAGTCATCCACAGAGAAGAGCTGAGCTCAGTGACTGAAGCAGGCCAACAGCTTCAGCTCTATTTTCAGCTCCGGCATCCAGATGA
Source organism: Centroberyx gerrardi (assembly GCF_048128805.1). NCBI lineage: Eukaryota > Metazoa > Chordata > Actinopteri > Beryciformes > Berycidae > Centroberyx > Centroberyx gerrardi. The sequence continues at coordinate 1,975,438 of NC_136008.1, read as the reverse complement.
CCTGGTTTCCATGCCGACAGGGCCGAACCACACAGGAACCGCTTCACCCTTCACTCATCACTAACCACAAACTTTTTTTTTTTTTTTTTTTTAATCCCTCCCCAAAGTCACTGTCACTGTGTTGTACTAGACATCTAGCTGTTTAGAATAGAACAGGACTCTACATGATGCTGGCTCCCTGCAGAGTGAACTAACTCCCACTGACGAAGAAACATCCAGCAGGCTGGAAACAGTGGAGGAGGCTGCTGGTCAGTCTGACCATCAGCATGACATGTTTATAACAACACTACTACAGCTGTTACTACTACTACTACAACTTCTACTGCTGCTACTGCTACCAAAACAAAAGGTTAGTCAGGTCATTTTTATTTGTATAACATTTTTCATACACCGGTAAGCTCAATGTGCTTCACATTAAATCTAATTTAAATTAAGACAAAAATAGTGACAATAACCAGATAAGGAAATACAATACATGTATGTAAAATACACTAATACAAAATACACACTTCATAATATATTTTTACAGCCCCCTGTCCTACCACTACAACAGCACTCACACACTCACACACACACCCACACTAGAGCAGAACCACACAACTACTACTACTGCTACTATTACCTCTCCTGCTGCTACTACTCCTGCTACTACTACTACCAAAACAAATAAAAATCGAATAAAAATCAGACGCTCAGTGGATTAAAGGGTTAAAGAAGGTGTTTCTTTGACTAGATTTCACTGAATACAATAATTACAGGTTTTTTTTTTTGCTATGTTGTCATGACAACAAGAGTATGACTCCTTGTTATACAGATGGTGAGGAAGCATCCTTTGTTGTTACAGTTAAAACTAGCAGCAGAGGAGGAGGGAGAGAGACACCTGGATGGAGAGAGAGAGAGAGAGAGAGAGATAGAGAGAGAGAGAGAGGGAAAGAGACAAAGGGCCTCCTCCTCTCTGTTTCAGTGTGAACAATCAGCCTTCTCTTCTCTCCTTCCCTCTCATGTCTTATCCCTTTCTCCTCCTCCAGTATCCTTCCTTCTGCTCTCGCTTCCTCTCCTCTCCTCTAGTATCCTTCTTTCTGCGCTCGCTTCCTCTCCTCTCTCTCCTCTAGTATCCTTCCTTCTCCTCCTCTCCCTGGTATCCTTCCTTCTCTTCTCTCCTCTGGTATCCAACTTTCTTCTCCTCTCTCTTCCTCTCCTCTGGCATCCTCCCTTCTCTCCTCCTCTTGTGTCCTTCCTTCTCTTCCTCTTCTCTCTCCTCGTATCCATTTTTCTCCTCCTCTCTCCTGTCTTACCACTTCTGCTCTCCCTCACTTCCTTCTCCTCCTCTCCTCCCTCTCTTCCTCTCTCCTGGTGGAGTTTCTATATTTATCTCAGTCTTCAGTCTCCGCTCCCTCAGCAGCAGTTTCTGTCCTTGTCAGCAGCTCATGTGGACAAAACAGGCCAGGAAACAAACTTCACTTACTATTACTATTCTTCTTACTATCACTACTACTTCCTCACTACTGTTTAACTGCTCAAATCTGATTGGTTGGTAAATGTTAAGGCCCTGACAGATCTGGATCCCTCACCACTAACTAGTCCACTATTGCGTGCATCAGACATTTTTGCAGAGTGTCTGATTGCACCGTGAAAATTCTGGCCTACGTTTCAGAGCACTAATTGTTCCCACAATGCAATGCAACGTCCCCGGTCAGTAGTCTGGGCCAAGTGGACCATAATGCATTGTGCGCTGACCTTGGACGTAGCTACCAGCAGCGGCGTCCGGCAGCTTCTCCCCAGAACAGTTTCTGTGTCCTTTCAAACCCGCTCTGTTTTTTTTCTGTCGCAGCTTACGGTAACAACTCCTAAAAATGTCTTTTTACACTGGCTCCCAAACTGAATGGAGCAGCTTGTCATGTAGGCAGCCTGATGAAAATACAATAGTATCTGAATTCAGATCTATTGTTTACTGATTTGTAAATACCTAACGCCATATCTATGATCTCCTATCTAGGGCTACACTATTTAGAGATCAAATCGGGATCAAAATCGGTCACAGCCCAAGCTTTTGGGAGACTAGTCCACTGCTCAACTTCTCTGTTAAAGAACTACTTTGACTCTTTGTTAGTTTGTCCCGCTGGTCTCCTTCCCCAGTATGTGATGAGAGGACTGGCACCTAAATCACCTGTGTCTCTGGTAGATAGATCTGTCCAGTGTGCATGCTAATGGTTTAGCACACAGTATATACATATATATATGCTATAAGTAATATATTAAGTACTCATATGTTAGGTAATCGCGACGCCCCCTTGTGGTCGACGGTTCCGCTGGCAGCAGAGTGACGGATACTTTGGGAAAATCGAACTGTTTTCTCCAGTCCGACTCGACTCTGTTAACCCAACCAGAAGTTGAATTCTTGACTAAATTCATTAGATATTTGATTTTTTTCTTTTGATACAATATAATATATTACAGTAGAAAACATAACATTTCACTCCAGATTAACCATTTTTTAATTCTGGAAAAAATAAAGTCTGGCTTGGTGACAATGCTAACATAACGCAGGTTCCACTGCGTGTGCGACCGGTCCGGTCCTCCGACCAGCGCCATCACGTTGAAGACAAAACGGATTCTTGTGTCCTCAAAAATATGTCCAGAATAATATTATCTTTCCCCACTAAGTCATTTGATTTTTTTGTTGCTCTTGCAGTCTGACCACACACTGAGCTACTGGTCGTAAGCTCTGGATTCCACTGCGTTATTGTGGCAAAATGATTAAAGTCTGGAAGATGACAAGCCTCCAGACATTTAGTCAGGCAGAAGATAAAAATAGTATATAGGCTTTAGCCTAAAGCTGCGCTCAGGCTGCTATCTGTGAAGGGCTTTGTGAAACTCATCATCAGATAAGAGTCAGCGGTATTAAAACATCGACTGTCAGATTAGCTGCTGAGCCCAGGCTGCGTCTCCAGACTCAAACCGGGACCTGCAGGAAGGAATACACACCGCCTACCAATGACAATGCACATAATAATACAGATAATACAGTTTATTTTCATTTACCTTTTCATTTTCATCATGGATAAACAATGTTTTTCTCTTCTCTAGCTGCAGTGACACTTTACCCTCCATAGTGACTTTAGGAGGAAAACCAGGAGGCAGACCAACTCTACCCCACAGCATGTGTGTGTGTGTGTGTGTGTGTGTGTGTGTGTGACAGAGAGTGAGTGAGTGTGTGAGAGATAAAGAGAGCACATGTCTGTCTCTTCATTAGTGCAGTGTCAGTCTTGTGGTCAATGTGAATAAACATGTTCTAATGTCTATTTCACAATGATGAGACATATTTTTATATTTAAGCTATTATATATATATATACATATTTAAGTTTTTTAAATGTACAAAGCCTTGAAGACAACGCTGCAGCAGAGCCAGAACACTACCACCTAAAACAGCAGAATACAGCCTTTCCTTTACTGTTTCTATGTGATACTATATGTTCTATGTTGTGATATGTTTTTATACTTGCTACAGCATAAATCGCCCATCTGGGACAATAAAATTGACTTGACTAATTTTCCTCTACAGGCTCATAGAAGTCTGAAGTATCCGAAGAACATTTTTAACACTGCAGCCTGCACCAGAACCAGAACCAGAACCAGAACCTGGGACCAGAGCAGCAGCAGATGAGGAACCAAAACTAAAAGACCACCAAGCACCAGAGGAGCAGAAGGTCACAGAGTTATCACTGATGCCGTCACATAAGTCTTCTGTCTCATCCGTGCCTTGGTTAAAGACATGCTTGGATTTCTACCAGTTTGTCCAGTGAACTGAAATCCCATCAGTCAGTTTGTCTGGAAGATCAGATAATAATCCTGTGTGTCTGTTGCAGAGTGCTGACCTGTCCTCTACTGTTCTATCATGTTGTTTCTATTTTGAGCTCTATATTATTGTTTTCTGATTGGTACTCCTGCACCACCACTGCTTGTTTTCTGTACTGTCTTTTATGTCCTGGCTGTGTCTTTGCTGCGGAAATGAATTTCGGCAGGTTGGTACGAACAAAAAGGTGCCTTTGCAGAAAAAACAAAGCGCTGCATTAGCTTTGGACTCTGCAGTGTGAACAGGCTTACTGACCAAACTGCACCATTGTCTGCGATTGGTCTAAAATATCACATGATTGGTTGTGTTGCCTTGTGGGAAACCGTCTCCTTTTCCTTTACTGGTTGTTTGCCTCTCTGTGCTAAAATCTCATGGTCAACTCTTCAAAATGAATCGTATCAAAGCTACAACAGTTTCTACATCCTCGTATTCCTTCAGCCGCTTTTGTTGCTCTTTCTCTGCAGCCATCGTTGTTGTTCTGAGTTTTTGTCATCACTATTATCAGTTTCCTTAGGTTACGGTTACCTCTTTAATCTCTATGTGTTCCCACTGGCATGGAGTGTCAGAAAACGAACAATACGAAGCTGCAGAGAGTACACACACATTTGTATACAGCGATGTGTTTGACTCAGGTTCAGTTTCAGGCAAGCCTTAAAGTGAGTAAGCAATTGTGTAAGTAAGTAATTAAGACTTTATTCATATAGCATCTTTCGAAACCAAGGGTTACAAAGTGCTTCACAAAAAGATCCACTTTGAGAAATTTGAGCATAACAGGAAAATCACAATGTCTTTTATTTTGATTGTCAAAGCACTTTGCAAACTCTGTTTTTAAAGATGCTATACAAGTAAAGTTATTATAATGTTAAAAAGCAACAACAGTTTGTTAAAAGAACAAAATATAAAAGATTACCACAGCAAACAAACATAAAATATACAGAAAGAAGTTAAACAGAGACGAGAAAAACAATAAAATCAATGGAAAACCAGGATAAAAAGAAGGTTTTTAAGACGCTGTTAAAAACTTTCAAAGCGTGTTGTGTGTGAGACAGTTGAAGACAGTTGAAGTGAAGCAGGTTGGTACCTGGGAGATATATTTCCTCCATAGCGGCTCCTCTTCACTGATGTCGAACTCGTTCCAGCCGTGGTACGCTCTCCTCCGGCTCACCTCCTCCTGGGTCAGACCCAGCTGCAGGTGGGCCTGGACCAGACAGGAGGACAGGAGAGTCAACTTCCACAGCAAGTCAAGTCAGAACAAATCAAGAGGCCAGTATCAATTTAATATCTTAAAGAACTAAATATCCAGGACTTTTCAATGCAATATGGTTTTAATAGGATAAAAACTTGGTAAGAGCATCATGAGTTTGATTTCTATAATCAGTTTCAACTTCAATAAATTCAATCATTCCATACAAATTCAGAAAACAGAATTTAAATTCAGTCGTCCGCTGGAACAAATCTCATCACTTTCAATCTAAGTCATTTACACAAACACAAGATCTCAAGTCAAGACTTTAGAAACCTTTTCAAGTCATCAAAGTACAAGTCAGAGTCAAGTCCCAAGTCACCAGAACCCAAGTCAAGTCAAGTCTCAAGTCTTCTCTTCATGCAGCAAGTCAAGTCCTGCAGAGGTTCAGCGTCTTGCTCAAGGACACTTCAGCAGAACACACAGCTGTTGTGATCTGGTGACCTTTCAGTCCCGGGACCCTAACCAGAGCATCCTGCCACCAATACCACTTACCCACTGCTGATACCAATTCCAGGTACTAAACATAAAGTATTAGCCAATACAAATACAATCCATTATTTTTATTGAAGACTACAGATGGAGACTGTTAGCTTGGGGTCGAACACAAAAAATGATTGAGATCCAATTCATTTGTCTCCTTCAGAGATCCATCACCCTTCTGTGTGTGAAAAAGGTGGAAAAGTAAGTGGTTTTCCTTTGTTTTTCATCATGTTTCACACAGTTATCACAATTGATTACAGTTCACTTTGTTGAACACTCAACCCTGATTGGTCTGTTGATAAGGTGTGTCATTTCTGAATAGCAGGCCGCTGCTTCACATTTAATCACATCACTCCACAGTCCAGAAGTCCGGTCCGTTCTGTTGATTTTTAATCAAATTAACTTGCGACGCCTTGAGGCCAAAACACATCACTCCTTAATTACTGCAGACGGTCCTGCTGGACTCGTTTTTTTGGCAGAAGCTTGTAAATTACTTTCGCTTGTACTAAAATCATTTTCAATCAATATTTTGTGTCAAATGATTAATGTCTTTAGACTTAAGTGGCCATATAAAAGCAGGATAATGTACAGCGAGCCGGTCAGAATCACAAAATAAATCCTGGCAGGATGATAGAAAACACTGACGCAAAGCAGAGGCTCACTGTTCATCATCCTTTACTAAGCATCTGTGAAAATCCTTTGATATTTAATTTAGTCTTCCGTTTCTTATGCATGTGCAAATAACCAAATGTTAGTTGCTGGACACTGTTGTGTCCTGGCAGACTGGCCGGTCTGTCTCAGAGCTTTACGGTCTCGTTGGCACGTACCTGCAGGACACACGCTACTTCGTTGACAGGGAGTTCGCTGGCTTTTTTGGAGGCTAGTACCGGGACCATGGTCTCATCTTCACTGGAGGGGTGTCTCTCGGAAAGCTGCAACACAAACACACAAGGTAAACTTGATTTAATCAGATAGGACACAACAACAAACTCTTCTTTACCCAGCGAGAAGACATTCACCTCTACAGGAGGAAGAGGAGCTTTTTCCAAAAGGGTCCAGCTGCAGACCTCCCTCCTGAGGCCAGGAAGTTCTGTGAGCCAATGGGGGTTGAGCATATCTATGACGACCTCCCTCCTGGGCCGGGAGGTCTGCAGCTTGTGGCGGACACCGAAGCGAAGCAGCAAAGCCCCAAACGACTACACAATGTAAGTAACGTTAGTCTAATACTACTTTTACGTCATCAAATATTACAATAACGCTGATAATGTATTCATATTTGTATTCAGAATAAACGCTTTGTTGTTGAAAATGCATGATCCATAAATGCATTAGACTAACGTTACTTACATTGTGTAGTCGTTTGGGGCTTTACTGCTTCGCCACAAGCTTGAAGCACGGACAAGAAAGCAGTGGCGAAAGTCGGAACAAACTTTTAAATTAGGCGTTGTAGATCTAATATGAGTTAAGATTCAGCAACTGGATTGATTATTTCTCACCTCAAATTTGCTCAGAAACAGATTTTGGTGGACTGCTAAGGTGAAATAAGTGAAAGTTTACTTACTTCATACAACAGAACCCTACTACTCATGCTCAAACCCCATTGGCTCACAGAACTTCCTGTTCTCTGGAGGGAGGTCTGCAGCTGGACCCTTCTCGCTTTTTCCAACAAATACATCCAGGGAAGACCTGCCTCTCTTCCAGCTCCCTGTCCAGATTAACTAACCAGTCCAAGGATTCATACTGGCGACCTTATGCTTACAATCCTGCTTATCTAACCTCCAGACTGTCACCAACCCACTTCTGACAGACTGAGATTTAATACCGAGGAACAATAGTAGAAATAAAGAACAAAAGTGACATTATTAGTGTGCTTGCCGTAGGCAGAGCACACTCTTACTATCTTGCATACTTATTATTAGTGTGCTTGCCGTAGGCAGAGCACACTCTTACTATCTTGCATACTTATTATTAGTGTGCTTGCCGTAGGCAGAGCACACTCTTATTATCTTGCATACTTATTAGTGTGCTTGCCGTAGGCAGAGCACACTCTTATTATCTCACATACTTATTATTCTTATTAGTGTGCTTGCTGCAAGCAAAGCACACTCTTATTATCTTGCATACTTATTAGTGTGCTTGCCGTAGGCAGAGCACACTCTTATTATCTCACATACTTATTAGTGTGCTTGCTGCAAGCAAAGCACACTCTTATTGTTACTGTCGGCCATTTTTATTATTATTTTTCCGCCAAAAAGTTTGGCACACTACTCCTCCTACAGTTTTTACAGTACATACACATGTGAGACATCAAAATGTGCGGCCCATTGAGGAATCGTGTGCTATTACTTTTCTAAGAGATGCATCATAAGGTTTTTGAGATATTAAGGATTAAATGCCATTTTGGACGCAATACACACACATTGTAAAATGAGAACCATGTGGACTCAATTATAGGATCACAGAGCCAGAAATTTAAGTTTCGTTTTCCACAGGATCACAGAGCCAGATATTTAAGTTTCGTTTTGTCCGCCATCTTGTTTCTCCGCACAGTAGCAGAAGCTAACTGAAGCTAAGGTAGAATCAGATCAGTATGGATGTATTTGGACTTTTATTCTGTATATTAAAAGTCTACTGTGGAGTTTTTTACCGGCTGGCTTGATGCATTTAGGACAGAGGGGCTGTTTACCGGCTGGCTTGATGCATTTGGGACAGAGGGAATCGCGCTGCGGAGATCGGCAGGTACGTTAGCACGCAGTAGTTGAAGCTAACTAGCAAGCAACAGTAGCATGAGCTTACTAGGCTATACAAATGAAATGGTCAAGCTCATTCATGTCAGTGCTTCGACACAGCCAGCAGATGGCGACAGAGACCATGAGTTCCCCACATGGGCTGGCTTGATGCATTTGGGACATTGTAAAAGGATGAGAACCTGAGAACCGTGTGGACTCAATCACAGGATCACAGAGCCAGAAATTGAAGTTTGGTTTTGTCCTTGTTTCTCCACGGAGATCGGGAGGCTCCCACCCAGTAGCTGAAGCTAAGGTAGAATCAGATCAGTATGGATGTATTTGGACTTTTATTCTGTACATTAAAAGTCTAGTGCAGAGTTTTTAATGGCTGGCTTGATGCATTTGGGACAGACGGACCGCGCTGCGGAGATCGGGAGGTATGTCTGGTTTCTCTCACACAGTAGCTGAAGCTAACTGAAGCTAAGGTACACACACAGAGTATGGTGGTTTCTGCACGTCGGCCGACGCTTAACGGAGCTTCTCACGAGCTCAGTTTTGAAGCTAGAGCGGAGCTTTTTTTATTATCGGAAACTAGACATCCAGATGAATACGTAGGTACCAGCCATGTTATGTAACATAGCTCCAAAGTCGGCGAAGTTTTTGACAAAGGTAAATGGGCATGACTATTTTCAAACGGGTCCCTTGACCTCTCACATCAAGATATCTGAATGGCTCATTAGAACCGCAAGAGTCTTAGCTTTACAGCCATATGTGACATATGTCAGCTACATAGGGTATATGAGCTCCAGGGTACTAAAGACAGTGTTCTGCATGCAGTGAAAAGATGTTATTCTCGCCTTTTTTTCTTTCCCTATTTCTGCACACTGTGGTACCTAAACAGTCATGGAATTGTAGAAATTGGGTATGGCTACAAAGCTGAGACTCTTGTGAATCCAAAGAGCCTTCATGTATTGCATTCATGTGTGATTAAATATGGCCTCATAGGAACCATTTCAATGTGATGACAGCATTTTTTAAAACTTGACCTTACTGTATAAAATGACATGAAATGAAATGGTCGAGCTCATTCATGTCAGTGCTTCGACACAGCCAGCAGATGGCGACAGAGACCATGAGTTCCCCACATGGGCTTTCTGTCAGCCTCGGCGCCGACTTTGTGATGCGTTTAAGGTCCTTGGAAAGCTGGGAATCTGTAGTTTCGTTCGATACCAAACATGTTGCTGTGCAGTGATGAGAAAAGTTTCCCAGTGCCTTTGAACGCAACTGGCTCTGTTTACTGAGTCTAGTCTGTCAAAATGCTAACAATTGCAATGCTGCACCGCTTAGCAAAGCTAGTGAACGCCGAGTCTAAGGGCAGGGGCATTGCAAGGGCGGCAAGCACACTTAAATTTTCTATAGAAAATTTAGCCTTTTCTAGTTTTATATCTAATATTGTGATTTTCCCTCTGTGTTTAAAACAAAGGCCGACATCAAACAGCATAATCCACCGCAGAGGAATTATCAAGATACCATCAACCTGTAATCCCACCCAGCAGACAGAGGGTTTATACCACTGGACACTAAGCTTACCTGGAAATCACCATGGATTACAGTAATCAGATTACTAAATGGTAAATATAATCATTACAGGGGGAAAAAAGGAAAATATTACTGCTACTGTTGAAGAAAAGATGATTACATGTTGGATTACTAGGAAACATGTTGCAAAGGGAAAGGGAGTTTATTGGAGAGATTGAGGACACAAACATTATTTCTGCATAGAATCCTGATCAGTCTGAACAGACCGATGTCTCTTTGCTTGCTTATTATTTAATAATTTCAGCAAGTAAAAGCAGTGGAGCTTCTATAGATTGTGTTCTACACCTAGAAGAAGCCCAAGCTGTGCAGAGGGCACTTCACTTTTTTTGCATTATTTTACACATCTTACTGGCTGATAAGAAAACACAGTTGATGACAAAAACTCTTCCAGACGGCCTATGGTTTGTAAAATAACAGATGACTAAGAACGTCCATATGCTGGGTAAGAAAATGGACATAAAATAAGGATTCCAGAACTGAACAATACAACATTAAAAAAACAACCACAAAAAACAGTAGTGCTTGGTTATCTTTTGAACAAAGCTCAGGTATAAATTTGATAAAAAAAATTGCAACTTGTGGCTCAGAAGAGACGATCTGATGTTTTTTTCTCCCCTTCCTGCTACCATACACACTTCTATGATAATATATCGACAAATCCTCCTGCAGCATACGTAGGATGTGATCACACCTCCAGTTTTTACTCTTACTGTACTCTTTGGTCTGAACCAGAGCGGACAAGTTGACTTTTTGGCATTTGGCATTTTTGTATTTGGTTCGTTTAGGTTCTCGCTGCCCAACTACAAACCAACCAGGGCTTGTAAACAAGTCACATGACTCACAAGTAGCTTGTTTATTGGACAGAGTTTTGGTCACCTGTCATCTTGCAGGTTAATATCTGCAGTCATGTGTAGGGAATGATATCAAACAAAACTTTCAAGCACTTAGGTCAGTTTGTGATCAGAACTCTTAAAATGCCACAGTAAGACAGCTATGTAGAACTAATTCATTTAAGGTTGACACTGCATTGTTTGCTATGCTGTTAAACAAACTCAAATAGGCTATATCATGTGTGTTCAGGGTGAAAAAGCTGAGAGTAATTATCATAAGAACAACCAAAGTACAGAAAGCTTCAGTCTGAACACTTCCAGGTCGTCGGGATGATTGTTCCCTCCTGATGTGAGCGCAGCGTCAGCAGCAAGCAGCAAGCTGGCAGGAGGCTGACAGCAGCAGCCTGATAACAGCCTGACAACAGCCTGGCAGCAGCAGCCTGATAACAGCCTGACAGCAGCAGCCTGATAACAGCCTGACAACAGCCTGGCAGCAGCCTGACAACAGCCTGGCAGCAGCAGCCTGGTAGCAGCAGCCTGACAACAGCCTGGCAGCAGCCTGACAACAGCCTGGCAGCAGCAGCCTGATAACAGCCTGGCAGCAGCCTGACAACAGCCTGGCAGCAGCAGCCTGACAACAGCCTGACAACAGCCTGGCAGCAGCCTGGCAGCAGCAGCCTGGCAACAGCCTGGCAGCAGCCTGACAACAGCCTGACAACAGCCTGACAGCAGCAGCCTGACAACAGCCTGACAACAGCCTGGCAGCAGCCTGGCAGCAGCAGCCTGGCAACAGCCTGGCAGCAGCCTGACAACAGCCTGACAACAGCCTGACAACAGCCTGGCAGCAGCAGCCTGGCAGCAGCAGCAGCAGCCTGACAACAGCCTGACAACAGCCTGGCAACAGCCTGGCAACAGCCTGGCAGCAGCCTGGCAGCAGCAGCCTGACAACAACCTGACAACAGCCTGGCAGCAGCCTGGCAGCAGCAGCCTGACAACAGCCTGACAACAGCCTGGCAGCAGCCTGGCAGCAGCAGCCTGACAACAGCCTGACAACAGCCTGGCAGCAGCCTGGCAGCAGCCTGGCAGCAGCCTGGCAGCAGCAGCCTGACAACAGCCTGACAACAGCCTGGCAGCAGCCTGGCAGCAGCAGCCTGACAACAGCCTGGCAGCAGCCTGGCAGCAGCCTGGCAGCAGCAGCCTGACAACAGCCTGACAACAGCCTGGCAGCAGCCTGGCAGCAGCCTGGCAGCAGCCTGGCAGCAGCAGCCTGACAACAGCCTGACAACAGCCTGGCAGCAGCCTGGCAGCAGCAGCCTGACAACAGCCTGGCAGCAGCCTGGCAGCAGCCTGGCAGCAGCAGCCTGACAACAGCCTGACAACAGCCTGACAGCAGCCTGGCAGCAGCAGCCTGACAACAGCCTGGCAGCAGCCTGGCAGCAGCAGCCTGGCAGCAGCCTGGCAGCAGCCTGACAACAGCCTGGCAGCAGCCTGACAACAGCCTGACAGCAGCCTGGCAGCAGCAGCCTGGCAACAGCCTGGCAGCAGCCTGACAACAGCCTGACAACAGCCTGGCAGCAGCAGCCTGGCAACAGCCTGACAACAGCCTGGCAGCAGCCTGACAACAGCCTGACAACAGCCTGACAGCAGCCTGGCAGCAGCAGCCTGGCAACAGCCTGGCAGCAGCCTGACAACAGCCTGACAACAGCCTGGCAGCAGCAGCCTGGCAACAGCCTGGCAGCAGCCTGGCAGCAGCCTGACAACAGCCTGACAACAGCCTGACAGCAGCCTGACAACAGCCTGACAACAGCCTGGCAGCAGCAGCCTGGCAACAGCCTGGCAGCAGCCTGGCAGCAACAGCCTGGCAGCAGCCTGGCAGCAGCAGCCTGACAACAGCCTGACAACAGCCTGGCAGCAGCCTGACAACAGCCTGACAACAGCCTGACAGCAGCCTGGCAGCAGCAGCCTGGCAACAGCCTGGCAGCAGCCTGACAACAGCCTGACAACAGCCTGGCAGCAGCAGCCTGGCAACAGCCTGGCAGCAGCCTGGCAGCAACAGCCTGGCAGCAGCCTGGCAGCAGCAGCCTGGCAACAGCCTGGCAGCAGCCTGACAACAGCCTGACAGCAGCCTGGCAGCAGCAGCCTGGCAACAGCCTGGCAGCAGCCTGGCAGCAGCCTGACAACAGCCTGGCAGCAGCCTGGCAGCAGCAGCCTGGCAGCAGCCTGACAACAGCCTGGCAGCAGCAGCCTGACAACAGCCTGACAACAGCCTGGCAGCAGCGCTGCAACACAGCAGGAGACACAGGAGGCCGACTGCAGCGCGGCACCTGAAGGCACCGCCGCAAAAACCCCACAAGGTTTAAGAAACAGAACAAAAGGCACGCTTCACTTTTAAAGTCACAGTGACATGAAAAGAAACTTGGTAATTTTCCAGGTTATTATATTACAGCTACTTCACAATATCTGCCAAAAAGTTTATTTTCTTGTATTTTCATATCAAAATCCCCTAACTTATTTCCTGGAAAACTGTGTATTTTTAGTAGTTACTTCATGCTCAACATAAATATTCCATCCAATAATAACAATAATACCATTATAGATTTTTTAACACCCTCCCATCATATAAAACCGTCTTCCTCTCCCAGACAGATACTGCTATCCCATTGGTTGAGCCATCTGCCACTTTTGAACGATCCCTCCCCCCATTTGGCCAAATTACAGAAGCAAAATGCTCTGAAATGCCGTTTCATTGTGACTTTAAGTAAACAGGCCTGTATTAAACTGACTTAAACTTTTCTATCAAACACATAAAAAAATTCTGACATGTTTTGATAAGGTTGCATGTAGTTTTGCCTGCTGGACAGCGTGGGAAACAAACTTTTAACTTTTGTCCGCTGGCTGTCTGTCCACTAGTGAGTGAATTCATGGAATTTCTCATCCACTTTAGAACAGAAAAGTTCCACCAAATGCTGAGTCGGTTCCTGACAGTTCTGCCTGCCGGAGCCAAAGTCGAGGAGAAACCTTTAGCTGGTGGCTGGTGGGTGGAGGAAATGTTCCCACCCAGCCGCTAAATGGTAAATAAGCTCAGAGAATCAGCAGCATCTGAATTCACCAACACAGAGAGTTCAGTAGTGACGGCAGCAACAGAGGAACACCCGGCTGATGTGATAAACTGAACTGGTCCGGACACCAGGCTCACTCTCCTGCTGCAGGTCTTACAGGCAGAAAGAGTCTAAGATCCAATACTGCTGAGAGTCTGTCACTTCCCTCTTCCTTTACTGTGTTTTACAGAAACACAGAAGCCTCAAACAGACACACAGGGAGACTACAAGAGTCTGAAAGCTAAATTTAAGACTTTAAGGCTTATACTGTCAGTTTAAATCACATTTAAGACCAATTCCCCCCCTAAAATAAGCGTATAAAAACAGCAGCCGTTTTCTTTCTTGCGGTTTTCTTTCTCACTAGAGAAGTAGCTGCACTGAGAACAAACATTTTTAAGACCTCTGAACCCCTAGTTAAGACTCAAAGGCAACAACTAACCTTATTTAAGACCTTTCATGGCTCTCAATTTCACTAATTCAATTTTAGACATTTTAAGACTTTCTAAGAACCTGCAGACTCTGGAAAGTCCAGTCACTGCAAAGCCACAAGAGATTTTTGCTAATTCATGGTTGTAACTTGGCAAACACTTTTATTGTGAAATAGGAAGCGAGCAAGACGGAGTGAAAAAGAAAAACTAAAGATTAAGAAAAAAAGATTAAGAACTAAAATTTTTAAAAAAATGTATGGTATGGCATTTAAATAAAGTATTTCTGGATTCTGCCATCAAAAAGTTGTGATTTGATATTTTTTTGGATAATGGCTTTTGTTTTACACTCTACTTTATTTCAAAGCCAAGCTGTAACCGACCAACTGTAAACCTCATTGTGTTTAATCAGCCTGCAGCAGCCATGAGGAGCCGAGCAGAAAAGGCCTGAAGGAGGTAAAACAGATCACAGTCAAACAGTCAAACAGTCGGCCTCGTTCGTATTCAAACACACAAACAGAGAGAAAAGGAAAAATACATTTCAAACTGTCCTGGGAAACCAGCTGGGCTCGATGTGTGATACCGCTCCGAGCCTTTAGGAGAGCAAACAACGTCCTCAAGAAACAACCGTCTGAGTCACGAGACGCAAACCAGCATCAGAAGCCTTGATCTGTTTTGTGAGTTTTGTCATTTCTCTCCTTATAGATCCATCCAGCGCTGTACAGCTAACTCCGTAACAACACTACAGATGCTAATGCTAATGCTAATGCTTCCTCTCCAATCATTTTGCTGTGGCGGCCTCCAGCAGCTGGAAAAATCACTCCACATAGGACTGGGTGATATGGTTCTAATCAATATCACGATAATCATAAGAATTTTTCCCATGTATATATATATATATATCTCACAATATGGCTCACGTTAAATAATCAAATTAATGTTCATCCCATTGAAGCAAATGGTAACATTAGGTTTGACGTTAAAAAACCCGGAAATTTTCAAATGATATTCTTTAAAAATGTTTCAATCCTCATTCTGTGAGTTTTTAAATGAAATGTCATCGTCTGGCCTTACTGCTCAGCAAGGCCTACACATTCTACAATTTCAGCACAACTGTCCACATATCACAAGATCCACACATCTACAATAAAACACATAAAATAAAACAGACAGGAATCGCTGCTACTGCTCCATTAATTGACAGATTATTTCAGCACTACTTGTAGGTATTTCACCTTTGATCAGGCAGAAGCCAGGAAAAAGAAGATGAAGACTGTTGTTCCTGCTATTCTTCCTCCTCCATCCACCTCTCCTCTCCTCTCCTCTCCTCAGGTCGACCACACAGACAATAATCCGGGCCGAGACTTAGTTAGGGTTAACTCAGATCCAGGCTGGCCGTCCGGCTTCTTCTCCTCTCTGTTTTGACTTCCTGCAGTTCCCAGTCCCACTGTAAAGAAACACAGCATCCACTTCCTCTGCTGCCGCTGTTCCTCTGAGCAAAACGCCGTCCCTGCTCTCCTTCAGGTCCCTGCTCTCCTTCAGGAAGCGTCCCGTCTGTCCGGAGGGGAAAGGGAAGGTGTTGGCTGAGAGGATTGTTTCTGATTAAGAGCGACCAGAGCTTAGAGGAGGATCAGAGTCTGGCTCCGCCCCCCTCAGCTCCACCTGGTGAAGGAGCGCTCCACCTCGCCCTCTGCTGCCCTCTGCAGGACAGGAGGGAGGATACAGGCGGGGGGGGGGGGGGGAGGCTGGCTGGTCGGTCCGAGTGTTGGCTGTGCAGATCACCATCCATATTAGTTCCACGGGCCAGTGAGTAAAACTTATTGATCCAAAACCACCAGACTCTGCAGTTTCTGAAACTTCTAATCACACTCAAACTCAAACTCTTCTAACGACAAAAAGCGGCATGGAGTCGCTTTTTCTCAATTCCCATCTGGACCACATGGATGTGACAATGTTTATGTCATTCACCAGAGACAATTGGATTTGGTGAGACGCCTCAATTTAGTCAAAACTCGAAGGCAAACACCAGAATCAAAATGTGCTGGAAACAAAAACGGATGTAATGTCTAATGCTGGAAACATGTCAGCACCGTCACTGGAGACGGTCGTCATCGAGCCAAAACACTGCTCCAAAACAAGAGTATGAGTTGGAAAATGAGTTTTGAAAGCCAGAGATCTCAGCAGCTGGCCAAGTAATCATTGAGTCATTGGTATTGATCAACTATCAACCCCCACAGATATATTATATGGGTCAAGAAAAACCTGATGCAAAACAAAGAAACAAAGTCTGCAAAACCAGTCTATTCCTGATTGAACAGCTGATGAAAGCTGTGAAATCATAAATGTGCAGAATAGGAAAAAAAGAAAGTGGGAAATGAACAGTTAAGAGACATGAAGTCCAGCTGTGTTCAGTAAAGCAGACTGGATGCAGACTGAACTACTAACCTGCTCTGGATTCATAAAAGGAACCTGATATTACATGGTGAAACATTAAAACCTCTAATAACTGACATTTTAATAATTTTAAGGTCCTAATTTTAGATAATATATTTCAGGACTTTTTCAGACTTTTTAACAACCCATAAACTACATAAAAACATAATAAATAAGGTGATATTTGCCTGACCTGAGTGATGAGCAGACACTGTGTCAACACTATAGTAGATGAATTCACCAGTCTTTGTCCAGTGTCTGCTGGTTATTTCCCAGTCTGGTCAAACTCCTGGAAGGTGGTTTGGTTTTTCCCAGCACGCTCCTGCCTCATTTGACTGTTGATGACATTCAAACATGCAAAATTGAAAAATCAAATCAAGGGAGAGGTCTTAGGTGAGCGAAACGGCCTCCGTCTCGTCTCCGTCTCGCCCGTCCTCCTTCCCGTCCCGCAGGTTAATAATTTCCCGGCAACTCCAATTAGATCCAGGTCAAACTCTATTAACGGGTTTGGAGTCTGTGTGGGCAGAGCGCCAAATCCCCGCAGGGAGCCTCGTTTCTCCAGCGCTCACCTCAACATGGCTCTTATCATGCACATCACAGCCGATAAGAGAGAGAGGCGGCTCGCTCTGCCACAGTGTGATCCACATACTAAGACCTGAGCAGCTTGATAACAGCCAGGATACAAACTGACTGCTGCTGAACACTTCAAACACAGAGCTGCACAGTTACAGCTTAAGTGACGTGTTGCTAAACATTATGATCATAATGATTCATCGTGAGTATTGGTCTCAAAAATTTGGTTAACAAAATTATTTTACAGCATTTTTTTGCATCTTATATCAGCTTCGAGTATTATTTTGAACACACACTACACTACACTGGGCATTCCAAATGAAATGAAATAAAATGTTTCAGTATTTTGAAATTCTATGATTTTTAACTGTGAATAATAATAATAATAACAATAATAATAAATGTAATAAATATAAATATAGCCACAAGCAGCCATTAGTGGGGTCCAAACCTTTCCAAACCTTTGGGCGACGGTTACAATATAAGTTTTACATCTCAACAGCAGAACATTTTGGTGACATTCCTGCAGCTGCGGGTGAAATGGTGCCAATATTGCCATAAGAAAAATTGCTGATTTATCCTGACGGTGGCGCTATTCAGCACGACCAGATGTGGTCTGACACACTGTGGGGCCCCTTGCAAACAGGTGTGTGAAGGTTGGATGGTCTAGCATGAAGCATTTAGGAAATACACCAAACATCCTGTTTGCATGTCAACTCCTCTGCGCACCACAGCCGACACAGCAAGAGGCAGCGGAGCTCGCTGCTGCAACTGACAGCTGACTGGAGACAATACTGTCTGTGGGCCCGAGAACTACAGACAATACTGTCTGTGGGCCCAAAACTACAGGGGTGAAGAGACTCACTATATATACGTATATGTATATGAACAAAATCACAAAGCTTATCCTTTAACTTCATTCTTTATTGGTTTTAGAGGCAAAAGTATCCCAAAGTAGTTGAAAACAATCACAGTAGGTTAATGGTTACAGTGCTAACATACATAATCAGTCATTTACATTTTAAATTTGAGGCATTGAGCTCATTTTCTTATCCAGAGAGTCTTAGAGGGAGTGCAACAGCAGAGAAAGCTTCAGTTCCTAAATCACCAACATTACATAAAGTCTGAATCTAAAATGAAATCTTCACCTTTTAAATAAAGTGACACCTGCTCTGATGCAGAATTAACTAGATAACTGAAATCCTTGGTTAAAAAAAAAAACTTCTACAGACTGGATCGTCTGTATGTTAAAGATGGTGAATGACAAACTATGAGATTCTGGTGAATTTTCTCAAATGGATGAAGCTTGAAGCTTGAATGAAGCTTTTGGAAATTAACTGAACTGCTGAGCCTGGCTATGCTGCTGTAAATATTAGACTCAGTCCAGCATCACCAGTTTAATCCTCCTATTATGTTAAAACTTACAGACATCTTTTATGTTTGGGGTCAAATTGACCCCAGCAATTTAAACCCACAGAAAATTATTGTAATTGAAAGAAAAACCAAGTTTAACCCAAGTAACACACAGCAGTTAGTCAATAATGGAAAAAACACCAATAAAAAGTAAATTAGTCACCAAAATAGTCTTTCAAAGAGCTGTGACAGGACCTCATTGGCAGAAAGTCTTCAGTTGAGATAAAACTCTATATAAACTCAAAAACTGCATGGGAAACTTCCCTCAGTTATCAGTCAAAAAAAAGAGAAAGAAAATATGTGTAAAACTTTTATATTTTCTCTGGTTTTATAAGGCGTTTGTAAACAACACCGTTGTATACAAAGTGAGTTCAGGACCTTGAAATTGACCCCAAACATAATAGGAGAGTTAAATGATGAAATTAAATACAAACACTAGTTACAGTGGAGAGAAACTCTTAAGAACCATGAAAGACTGTAGTCTAAAAATAGAGAAAATACAGTAAGACTAGGCTATACATTTGAATATAGAGAAAATTCAGTTTAACACATAGGCTTGTCTACTTTGACATGACGCACAGCATTTTGTCATTTTATGTTCTGTAAAGTGCTTTGTAAAATGTTTTTGAAAAGCTGCGATAAAAATAAAATGTATTAGTGCTGTAGCTTTTTGCATATTTTTCGTTTCTATTCTACTTATTTTCTGGTGTTCAAATTGTCAGTTGCGTATTGTATTTGCTATATTCTTGTTTATACTTTTTTTTAAATATATTCTGTTTATTCTATTTTTTTTATATATATATATTTCTATTTTACTCTGCTGTTTCCTATTACTACTTGCTGCTGCAACGACCTGATTTCTCCACAGAGATCAATAAAGTTTCATCTCATCTCATTTTATCTTAGGAAGGACATGAAATGAATCCTGAAATTCAGTCGTATTTCCCTTCAACAAATGGACTGCTGGTTGTGTACATTACCTAACCATCATCATCTTCATCATCATCATCATCATCATCATCATCATCATCATCATCATCGTCTCTAACTGTGCTGTTAGAGATCTGAACTGATGCAGAGACTTTCACTGGTAATATCTTCAGAGGGAGTGTGTTCCAAGTGTTGATGTATGGAAACAGCCGGTCAGTGAACAGCCTGTCAGTAAACAGCCTGTCAGTAAACAGCCTGTGAGTTGTGTTGTCAGTGAGTTGCCCATCAGTGTGTGTGATGCTGTATATGTGTGTGTTAGTATCAGGATCGGTGAACGACAGCTTCCCTCTGTCCCAGTCCAGACTCACTCTGATCCTCCGGAGCTTCTTCCTCACTGGGAGATCAATGAATTGATCTGGTGGGGAGCGAGCCGTGTATACACCAAAATAGAACTCTATTACCCACAATCCATCCCGTATGACTCCCTTCCTCTGGGCAGACTCTGCCAACACGCCCACTTCCCAGTGCGTGCCGTCTCCAACCTCAACATCCCAGGTGTGAGTCCCTGAGTTGAAGCCTTCAGATCCCAGGACCGACAAGCAGAGGTCAAACCTCTCTGGGTTTTCAGGAAGCTGCTGGATCTCTCCCCATCTCACACTGGTCAGATCTTCAGACAGGACGAGTTTTGGATAGGCAGTGTTTGGGTCCAGAACCACAGGAGTGTAGGAGACCATCTCCTTCATCTTGTCCCAGACCGTGAAGCTCAGGTTGCCCAGGTGTTTGGCCTCGTCTATCAGAGCTCCTGAGACCAGCTGTGGATCCTCCAGCAGGGGGCGCTGGACTCTTTCCACTGTAGCCTTGTAGTTCTGCAGGAACGAGGCGTCTTCAGCTCTCAGCTCCTTCTCTACGGCTCTGACTGTGTCTGAAAGAGCTGCCATCTCTCTGCTCAGACCCTCGATCTTCTCCTTCATCATCTGACTCTTCTGCTCCTCTTCCTCCCTCAGTGCAGCGATCCTGGCCTCCTCTTCTTCTTGTAGAAATTGGTGTAGCTTCTTAAACTGCTCTTTAATCTGCATCTCTGTGTGTCGGGCCTGGACCTTAATGTGTTCTGCTGTTTGATCAAAGCTTTCTTTAACCTGATTAAAGACCCTCAGTTTTTCCTTTAAGGGCTTCAGAGATTTCTGTATTTCTTCCTTGTGATCCCGTGCAGCTTCGTCAACGGGTCTGAATCTGTGGTCGGTGTGTGTTTTTGAATCTCGACAGATGACACACACTGGCTGCTGATGGTCCAGACAGAAGAGCTTGAGTTTCTCAGTGTGAAGGCTGCAGAGAAGCTCAGACTCTGCTGAAGCTCCCTGATCTCTCTCCAGTAAGAAAGCCGCACACAGGTTCTTTAACGCCAAGTTAGAAGGCGGTTCACTCTGTGAAGACGTTCCCTTACAAACCGGACACTCGCGTACTAATTTTTGTCTCCACCACTCCTGCAGACAGGCTTTACAGAAGCTGTGGCTACATGACAGGAGGACAGGATCTTTAAAGATGTCATAGCAGACAGAACAGGAGAGATCCTCTTCTGTCAGAGACGTTGGGGAAGCCATTTTCTGTCCAAGTGAAGCTAAAATCTCAGCGGGCAGATGGCTCAAACAGGAACTGAGTCAGCCAGTCGTGGGCCACTCCTTCCTCTAGAAAATTCCCTGAAAGTTACTTTCACTTAAAGTCTTAAAGTTTTCTTCTAAAACTCACGTTAAGTGTGAGGAGTCAGCAGCAGGTTGAAGTCGCAATATTCCAGTATTCCCTCCTGTAGCCGTCCTCCCTCAGTGGAAGTTGTAGTTTCCAGAAGGTGAATCTTGTTGTCCGTCGCTCTTCTCAGCGAAGAGAGGAACAATGACAACCTCCGTTTCCTAGTTTGTCGGAGTTGAGTCAGCTCGGGTGGAGCTTCATCAGGCCAGGGGCGAGTTTCATTCCAAAATGGGGAGGGGGGGTTCATTCCAATATGTTGCTCTCTCGTTATTTACTGGGTATTGTAGACTGACAGAGGGTTCAGTAAAACACTCAGCCACCAGACAACTAGTGTTTGATTTGTATTGGAAGAGTTTGGATCCAAAATGAGATTTCCAAGAGATATGTAGATGATCTGAGAGATGCAGAGATACTGAATGTGGTAATGATTGTTTTTTTCCCACCAAAAAGAATATACAGCATCTTGGAAATGAACTGTATTTCTAAATCAAGAACATGATAATAATAATCCCGAGAGCTTAATTCTTTAGAGGCATGTTGTCAAGTCATTTCTGCCTTGTGAGATCAGTGCACTGGAGATTTCAGCTGGGTCTCCACATGATAAGAGTACCAGTAGTTTTAGTTTTAATAGGAAGCCCATACATGCTGTGTGCCAAAGATTGTTCAATTTTCCGGGAGAAATAGGAAAATATAAGTTTTGCATAAAATTCGAAGACCTTACAGTTCAGGAGTTATTGGCCAAAACATGAAGCTGCTTTGTTTTAGCGCCACCATCTGGCTGATTCGCAAATTTTTTGGTGCCCAAGTAGTAGAGGAGATTTTAAACCTATCCACCAAATCTGGTTGCTCTAGGACTTACGGAGAGTTAGTTACTGACATTTCATTTAGCGAGCCCAGTAACTCAGATGTTTTTCAGTCACCAAGTCTCTCGTTGCTGTATAAGTTAACTGCGCTGCAACATGAGCTGACTATTCTACTTCCATCTGATTATGGAGGCGACGTTTCAAACCGCCACTCCAACAAGCACAGAGGTGCTGCGTCATAGGAGCAATGTATTGGTCGCTGTAGTTCACTAAAACACTTTCAGCGCTTGGCAGCAATACAGCTTGATTGTTTGAAAACTACATCGGCAAGAAACGCCGGCTTCACGCATCACTAGGGCTGTCCCGAATACCATTTTTGGGGCTTCGAAGCTTCAGTGAGAATTACCCGCGAATATTAGAGGCTTCGACAGGGGGGGCGGGGCATAGGAAAGCCCTGTGTTCCACGGACTTTTCTGGCAAATATACATTGATGTGGGCGGAGATAATCGGCTTTTTCCAGACGTGTTTGGACGTGTGTTAAGGTGGAAGACTGACTTTTCCAGACGTAGTTGGACCATGTATGCCGGTGCACGGAGATTCCCGGTGAGTGTACAGTGCTATCTGGTAATTTGCGACAGTATACGGGAGTGAGCTGACATTTAACGAGGCGTGTACAGTGACAGAAATCTCCAGTACACAAAAGTTCTCGGGGGATTACGGACGTGTGGCGGCCCGAATATCTCCTGGCACGTCGCCAGACATGACCGGATACAGTGCGTTTCCGTACGCGTGTACAGAGATGTATAGGATGGAAACGTAACTTTTCGTCCAATGAATAAAAAAAACAAAACAAAACTGATTTGGACGTCGATTACCATGGCAACGGTAGAAGCTTCTAAGCTTTGAAGCATTCGGGTCAGCCCTACGCATCACAGCACCAAAATGAATCCTAAACAAAACACTGTATAGGAAACAGGGTTGGGTCCATTCATGAACTGAACTGAGAATGCATGATAAACTCCAATTCAACTCCTGCAGTGTGAGTGTGAATGTGAAAGTCTCCCAGCTGTAAGGAAACAGAATGTGAATTGAATTGGAATGACAGGAAACAGAACTGAAGTCCATGAAATTCCATGAAATTCCATGAAATTCCTCTTCTAAGAGAGTTTGTCTTGACTCGCTAAACATTATGAATCAAATTAAAGACAGACAAACTACAACAAATCAAACACATTCAATCATAATGTATGGATTATCATTACATGTTCTGCATCAAATACCAGCTGAAAGGTTCCTTTAGCAGTTTATGATATTCAGCGTTGATAATATATAACACTATGTGTAATCTCAGACATGTGGTAAGAAAAAAACATGGAATTTCACAGAAATTCATTGAATCAAATTCAACTTCCTGAAATTCCAATTAAATTCCAATTATGTTACTTTACCTGAATTACCCGAGTTTCCCCATGGGGATCAATAAAGTGCTATCTTATGTTATCTTATCTTATGTTTCAAAGGTAGGTTCAAATTCCAATTCCTCAGTTGAACTGGAATGGATGAGTTAATTCATTAATTGAGCCCAACCCTGATGGGAAACTCTGAGTCTTCACCACAATTTAAAGTCTCTGACTGCCAGCTGACTGGAGGAACCAGGTAAACCAGAAAGTGGAGTAGGAGGTTGGGTGACATCTTCACCTCACCCAGACCTGCCACAGAAACATCCTGATCAGCAGACTGACTCTGCCTGGCTCTAAATGACAAAATTCACCACCAGACACACTTAAAAAAAATACAAGGAGACTGAGCTCCATGCTCTTTTTAACGGGACGATATCTTGAAATTCAATATATCACAATACAAAAATGTGACAATACATATTGTGGGGCAGAAAAATAAATGGTGATATCAGCTCCATGTTATTCTGCTGTAGTAATCACAAATGAGACGCTTGACCATCACAGTTTCACAAGCTCTCCATCCAAATTATATTATTGTCACTTTGCAATGACATTTTTAAATTGTTGTTTACATTCTAGCAGCCAATGGCATCGCTAGAAAGATTTGTGTGTCAGAAATAAACAGAATTCTGCACAGTCAGACTTTGTTGTCACTGAACTTTTATTCATTACATCGTATCCTGGTTGTATTGAATCCTGAACCCCATATTGCGTATCGAATCGTATCAGGAGATAAACAGATCGTCCCATTCCTAACTTCCACATATTCACACTGAGAGTCTTCTACTGGTTTCCACTGAGCAGCTCTACTGGAGCAGCTGGAGGTTCAGTGAGTTGCTCAAAGACACTGCAGCGGTGGTTGCTGAGGTACTGCAGAGTGTTTCTCATTCACCTTCCTTTCCAGATTTTCCTTGCCGATTCAGGGATTGAATGGCTGCTCTCAAAATATAATCCACTGGATTACTCAGACTCTAATGTGATTACTCCGTTACTTCTGCACAGGACAGGAGACTTTACTCTTTTGTCCACAGGCCTCAGTATCTGGTACAGCTCAAAATTCACCGCCCCATTTCACTATTTCAGCAGCCAACTTGCATTAGAGCAGGAGTCCAGATGATGATCGTGTTACAGCAGCACTTAGCTGGTGGTTGGTGTTCATTTCCTTCCTGATCGCCCGTTACGCAGCGCTGCAGCTACAGGAGGAAGGACATGAAGGCCTCATTTATTATCGGCACCAACATGAATATAAAGCGAGCTCTTCAGGCCGGTTCATCACGCAGGGATCTTCCAACCGGCCGGACAGTCGAGCTTCACCGCCTCGTTCCTCTCTGGCACCAAACAGCCAATCCAATTTACCGATCAACTCAGTCAGAAACAAGACCGAGGTGAAGCAGGTCAGAGTCCAAGACCAGGCCAGGACTTTCAGAACCGAGACGAGACTCAATTACTTACTGCAGAGAGAGAGAAACCCCATATGGAACCAAAGCTATGTCGGCCCACAGCAGAGTTTAGGGAGAAGACAGACAGACCAGGGTTTGACCATATGGATATCTGAAGGCCGACACCTACAGGGTTTCCCATACAAAGGCTTTACCCAGGGAGCCCAGCCAGGAAGATTTTTTTATAATGTTTTTTTTTTAATTGTTGTGGTGGAAGTTTTCTGTAATAAAGAGACTTGGAGATGAGAAGTTGTCCTTCTGTTATCTTTATTGCTTGCAAGCAAGACGCAATGCCCACCCAACGAGTGTGTGAGACAAAGCGAAACCATGAGCTTTGTCCACCCTTCTTATAATCTTCTATCATTTTTATACTTGAAACATTCAACGATTAAGGTGCATCTGTGCAAGACAAAATCCACTTCCAACCAGACACTCAAGGCCTTCTCTGGTCAGAACCTTTGTTTATCTCAAACTGGTGGAGAATGGAAAATTACTGAAGACAGAGACAGCATTCAACTGGCCACTGTCTTATCTGTCTCAGGTCAGGTCAAAGGCATGAGAGATGTGCTGAACAGCAGTTTGTAAATTTCCACACAGAGATGAGCTCTCATAATAATACAAAGAGTGTACAGTACAGACATTAAAGACATATAGAATAGTATATAGTGTAATTTCCTTCACAATTGTAATCTCAAGTCTTGAGTGACAGCCGTGTAGGAGAAAAACCAAAAAGGTAGATACTGAGAAAGCAATATAATCCCACACAATATCTACATTTGCATAATTCTTAATTGCAATGTTGCAAAGTTTGTCAAATTCACATCACATTATAGAGAGCTGGCTGTGCAACTGTCATTAGTTGATGCACAGACCAGAGACCAAATCCAACAGAGTCTCCCGCCATGAAAAAGAAAGTGGAACTTAAAATTCTACAATTTGATCCAAACAGTATTTATAAACCGTTTTTTTATTATTTTTTTTTAATTGGAGATGTGTAAAACTACCCAAAGTTAACATGAGTGCAGTGCAAAGACTTTATTGCCACTTTTCATCATTGGATTCGACTGGACACACTGCTCTCACTGTAGGTAAGGACAAATAATTAATCCATTATCGATGACAACCGCCGCCACACCCCAAAAACACACTGCCACAAGTACAATGTCAACCTGTGGGAAACGCTGACATATACTGAAATTTCTGGATTGTTGCCAGTAGGCGATATTATGTGTCAGTACTCAATATCTTTAAATTTGACATTTGTCATGCCCAACATTTTCACGTATTCATTGTTTCTGCCAGAAGGTTATTCCTGCCAGGGTGGGAAACCCTCTGGACCGGTGTTTAAGACCAGGAGACTCAAACTGTCCGCTGAAAGGCAGCCAGTATCGAGCCGTACATCAGTCTGACCCCGACGACAGGGGAGCAGCAGAGCTAATGCAGCGAGGCAGCCGGCTGTGAAAGAGCTGGTAGAAGATGAGAAACGGCGAGGAATCTGCTCTCCTCCAGAAATAGGTTATCAGAGGGAGGGAGGGGAGGGCTCGGTACAACACCTCCGCCACACTCTGCCTTCAGAAACACTAACAGAGAGATGGAGAGTTGGCTCGGCTCGCTGGCCTCCTGACACTCCTGCTCCTGTTGGCAGGTACACTACAAGAGCAAACACTCCACACTACACCGTGACAGAGTTTCAGGCTTCACTGACTGTTTTCATGTGAATCCTATCCCGACTAACCGCTCACATCCTGGTTACGGTCTTATTCAGGATAAGCTGCTTATAGGTATCTTTCTATCCCAGTCACCAATATCCCTCTAAACAGGAAGAAACAGGACATTCTGCATATCAGAGTGGCCACAGAACAGACACACACCACTAAAACAAACAGTTAAACAGGATAAAGGGATTTTTATTTCACTATATGGAGCTATTGACTCCCTGTCTGGATAATCAACTGATGTTTGCCCGTCTAGCCTCTTTCACACATGCGGCCTGTTCTGCAAATTTACCGGCACAGGTTTCATGTGTGAATAGGAGCCGGTGTCGAAATGCCGGTAAATCAGTTCCACCGATTTCCACCGCCCAAGACGTCGTAACATTTCCGGTAAAGTTCTGTATCGACCGCATGTGCGAACGATGCAAGAACGTTAACGGGACGAGCAGCACAGTGTTCGGACGCTCTGTGTCGTCGAACTGTGAGCCAATCACAAAGCTCTGAAGGAGGAGACGAGTTTATTCTGTAAAGAAGACACATGAAGCAGGGAAATTCAAACCACTAGACAACGGGGCTGCAGCTTTTTTGACAAAGGATCGGCAAAAATGTTGAATTGGACAGACGTGGAAATAAGAGAAGCTGCTCAGCGTCTTCAGCCACCGTTTTCAAACTGCAGTGACTCCGGCTCAAAGGTTAAACGCAATTTCCGGGAAATGACAACAGAGGAATTTAACGGGTAAAAAAGCGGAAAAGGCAGAAACTCCTACATTTACCGGAAAAATTAATGCAGCAATTTTACGGGTTTCATGTGTGAAAGGAGCTGATGGTCTGTGTTGTGGTCATTTTATGCATTTTATTGTGTTCTTCGTTGTGTGTATTTATTTTAAACCGTCTGCAAGCCAAAATTCCCTTCCAATACATTCTTAAATTGATGTGACATGGTTTTTACATGCCACAGTCTGCATAATACTAACAAAAAGTCAGATAGTTTTTTGCTGAAAATGCATCTGCAATATGAACTGTCCTTCAGTATTCAGAAAATCTTCAAAAACTGTGTGAGGAGAGGAAATGAGATGCTAATACTTGGGATGGAGTCAGTTTGAATCAAGATGAAAGGTTTTCTTTGAAATGCGACTTGATGTGCAGTCCGGTGTTTCTTCTCAGCACCAAACACCTTCTTCAGCAAGCTGCCTGAAACACCTTTCCCCATCTCGCCTCTCATCATCAGGATTAGAGCTTATCCAGGTTATTGTGAATGGGATATGATGTCTCTCTACATGTGGCAACTCTTGAAAATCCCAAAGACAAATGATTTCATATATTTTCCCCGGGGGTTTTGATGTCGACTGAGTGTTCCTCTTCGTCGGCTCTGAAGGTTTTTGAAATAGTACTTAGCTCTAGAGATGGGACAATAATCGTTACTCCTATATATCACAGTAAGAAACAATAACAGTTATGACATTAATTTTTATCACTGTGACCTTCGCAATAACTGTGATTCTCATCATCTGTCATCGCTGAAGTTTTATTTTCCCCAAAAGGAGAAGCGCTCTAATTAACTGTTATATTCATGTTGCTGACTGAGTTAAAGTGGATCCAGACCAGTCCAACTTTATTTGAGATTCATTTGACTTTATTTATATAAAATGTGTGAGGAGAGGAAATGAGATGCTAATACTTGGGATCGAGTCTGCTTGAGGCTGTTTTGGGGATTTTTATTTGTGTTGTTTAAAACTCTCCTTACTGTTTCTATAAGCTAAACCAGTGCTTTATAGTTTTGTTTAAGAAAAAAGTCAAATATCTTGTGATTGATCTGATAAATTCGTTTTTTAAGTATCTGAAGAATGTTACAGTATGTAACTTAACTGTTACAGTACTGTAACAGTTAAGTTTACATCTTTTTTAATAATTACCAAAATAATATTGTGTATCGAGATAATTTTGGTCAAGATAATAGTGCTATGAAATGTTCATATCAGCACAGACCTGCTGGGCTCCTGGCACCGGTCTGTCAACCAGTTCAGGTGGACTGGGATCTAGTTCAAGGTTTGTATTATATATAGTTTTATCAAAGGTTTAGGTGAGTGTTCCAAATAAAAACACTTCACTGTAATACCTGCTTTTAAATTAACAAAATGTTAAAGTAACTGCAGTGTTGAAACACCAGGCATAAAACAGGCGTTTCCTGAGCTTTCTGTTACATTTTTTAAATTACTTGAAAAAAACCCAGCGGACAGATATGAACCACACCTGGCTACCAGACAGGTTTCTAACAGCAGGACTCACCCTTGGGCCCCGGGTATCCAGAGTGAGCTGGTTAACTATGCATGTGGCTCTGCTTTAAATGTAAGAACTGAACTGTCAGATATTTCTCAAACTGTTGAATATTTCAATAAAGGCATATTATTTCACAATGAGCTGTACTACCACTAAAAGAATAAGAAATTTTATTATTATTTAAGTTTTCATTCATGTGTGTGTTACATTTTTTTCTTTGTGCTGCAGAACTGTTTGACCTTCATTTCACCAGCAATCCCAACGAAAAAAGTAAGCGTTCATGCCTGCAGTAGAGGAGTGTATTATTATTAGTATTATTATTATTATCATTATGAAGAGCAGATGAGTCCAGCCGAGAGGTCGGTCTCTCTGCTGGCTGTGTAAACATCACGGCTCGGTGCAGCTTGGCGGTCGGACCGGCGCTTCTCTGTGGCACTTACTGTAAAAACAACTGCGTTAGAAGAAGGGAAGCAAGTCTGTCCTGGCGCTCTGTGTTCAGCTTCAACGTTAAGCTGTTGAGACGCCATGCGAGACATCCAACACGCATCTGTAGACTGCTGTATCTTGTATCTATGCATTTACTTTTCTTACTGTGAGATCATGGTTTGTAGGTCTCATTGGTCCGGATGAAGTGGATGAATGTTTGGATGAGCGTGTGTGTGTGTGTGTGTGTGTGTGTGCGCGTGTGCGTGTGTGTATCACAGCCTCGCGTCAAGTTCAAGTCAACGGATAAGGTAGGTTAAAGAAAATGATTCAAACAAGTTCAAAGTGTCGAATCAACAAACGGTAATAAAACAAATCAACAAAATCAACTTTTCTCTGCGGCGTCTTTCTTGCTGGTTTGTGGCTTCACACCTGGTTTAATTAAGATATCAACGCACATATATTACTTTAAGATTAAGACGCACTTTTTTGATCCCCTGGGGGAAATTCAGGTGTCACAGCTAGGACTGTCGCAATAACCGCAATATTGCAATACAGCGCTATAGACAAGCCAACCGCGGTGGATGGCGCGCTATGTTCACGTTTTTTCTTTTTTTAATGAGGCTAGGTAGTAGGCACTTCTTGTTTTACACTTTACACTTACACTGTATTGAATGTTAAATAAATTCATAATGAAAACAATAAGAGTGTATTGTTTCCCGCCAACAGTGTTGCCAACTTGGGAACTTTGTCACTAGATTTAGCGACTTTTTAGAACCCCCCGGCGACTTTATTTCTGAAAAGCAACTAGTGACAAATCTGCCAACTTTTTCTGACCATGGGGAACAATGTTGAAGTGTTGAATCCCAAAGCATTTGCCAATAAATTGGTACGGCTGATGCCGGTTTGCTCTACTTGCTTGTCATCCAGAGAGGTCTGATGATCACAGTCCCCCCCCCCCTCCCTCCGCTGCGAGCGGGGACTGTAGGTTATATATTGATATGCGAATTAGCATGTGACGTATCGCATACACCGCATACCGCGCTGTTGAGCCACCCTAAATCACCGCAGGGGAAATTCCTTCACCGCGACACAGCAGCAATGTACAGTACAATAGCAGAACAATGTACAGGGAAGGTAATAAGAAATAAAAATGAATAAAAATAGTGCAGAAAGGATATAAGCAATATACATAAACAATACAAACAATATAAAAATATACATCATGCTTAGGTTGATATCAGTCTCAGCCAGCTGAACTATTTAGAAAATCAGATGTTAAGATGTTCATCAGTTGGAATGGCTCCAACAGTCAGTCTTTTTTTATTTATTTTTTATTGGGAGAATCAGGACTTGTGACACTGCCAGGCAGCAGGAGCCAGTCATTTATCTTAATGCAAGTTGCATTAAGGTCAATATGTAAATCATGCTGTTTGATGCATTTAAGTACTTTAAAACACATTAAACATAAAAGGATGCCACAAACGGGGACTTATTTCCACTGTGGAACTCGTAGCAAAGACAACATGGCCGTTTATGCAGAATATTAGCAATAATGTAATGTTTGGTGTTTGAAGACAGACTAATATTCCTAATAATGTTTCCACCATGAACCCATCACACATCACTTCAGTGTGAGTTTGGAGATCTTCTTACACAGATCATCTGATGTTGTTCAACCACACTGAGCTTTATCATTTCCAGTCTGCATCTGCTGTGGTTTCTATTCATTTAGTGCTTTACTCCCAGCATCCATCTCTTAATGCTGCTGGCTCATTGTGGTTAAACTGCGTCCTGATCCGGCCTGATGGAGAGCTGATAACAACAGGAACAGGAACCGTTCTCCATTGATCACAGAGGCTCATGGATTCCCAAATTCACCCCCCACTGTCACCAGCTACAACTGATCTTAAACCCAAACCGGCCTCCTGAACGACGGTCGGTTGTCGGTCAACGCGCTGGTAGACGAGCCGAACACAGCAGCCGCAGTCAGAGCGTACCAGCATTTGGTTGGAGGCTAATTTCCAACCCTGTTAGCGATGAGTGAACTCCACTGTGTTATAGACCGGGGATTCAGGCTGCGTTCACAGCCATGATGTTCTGATCGGTTTATCTGAACTCTGCACCATCTGAACTCTGCACCAAATAACTCAGTCCTGTAACAACAGAACTGCGGTGCAGTTTGTTAATCCAACCAAGTACAGGAAACAAACAACAAAATGAAGTCTGGACTGATGCTCATATTCACTTAACTGGTATGAACACCACAGAAGAAGAGACAGACATGTCCATCATGTTAGATAAACTTAGAGTTAGATTTGTTTTGACCCCCCCACCCCCCCACCAAAATCTCTAACCTGCAGGATGACAGGTCACCAAACTAAACAAGCTACATGCAAGTGATGTGACTTTTGTTTACAAGTCCTGGTTGGCTTGTAATTGGTCAGTGTGAACCTTAAACGAACCAAATACAAAAATACAACAAAGTCAACATTTCCCACTTTGGTTCAGACTAAAGAAAACCCAACTGGAGGTGTGACTGGATGGGAAAAGCTTCATGTGAGTGTACAGTGCAGGACCAGTCTGGGCCATCAACTAACATCCCATTTCTACACAAATCCTATCAGTGAGTCCACACAACAAGGATTCAACATCACACATTTTAGCAGGGAGTCACAGTCTTACTGAAGTTTGATTGATGCAGTGTAAACTGAGAGTTGTTTTAAGAATTTTCTGGAGCCTGGGTGTGTTCAGGAACACTCCTGCTGTTTGAACAAGCTGCTGAATTCACACTGTGGCTCATACTGATGCTGCTGCTGCCTGCATCAGTACAAACACCTTCAGCTCCACCCTCATCCTCTTTACCTTAAAGAGTGTGGAACAAAGTGACACACACACACACACACACACACACACAGATACACTAACGCCAAGCAAACAATAAGCTAAATCCAATTCAATTACATCATTCAACTCACACCACCCACTAATTAGCAGAACTCGTATTAAAATGCAACCGATAACGTTAACTAACTGGAACATTTCAAGCAGCATCTCAACATCTGTAGCAGCTGGGCCAGATACAAATCAACACACACTAACACACACACACACACACACACACACACACACACACACACACCAGGCGTTAATGTTAGCTAAGGTTAGCTAGCTAGCAAGTCAGCCGGCCGGCTAACAGGTTGGGTGAGACAGAGGGACGCTGCGGACCGACTCCACATTCACTTAGAAACAAATGTTAAAACCCGGTGGGCTAAACGACTCGTCCACGACCATGTAAACAACAATGTCACCGACCTGCTAGCTAAAGTCCCACCATGACAGCGGGCTAACGTTACTACCGTCGAAGCTTTCCAGCCTGAAAGGTAAACTAGCCAAACAATTTGCGGAATGTAATTAGAGTCTTGGGGTTAACTATCAGATTACACGTCTATCTGCTGAGCCAGCAGCTGACTGCTAACTTGTAATTATTAGTATTTGTGATGGGAAAAGTCAGTAACTCGGAAACTTACCAGCAGCTCCCGTTTCTTCAGCATCTTCCGTGAATCCCACCGCTGAGCTTTTCTTTGACGGACCAGAGTCCAGCTAACCACAATCAGCAAGAGCAACACTTCCTGTCACGTTTTTCAAAATAAAAGCCTTATTGACAAACTGGGTGTGCTAAAAATGTGTCAAATTTCTACAACTCTGTTGTCTTTGAAGGCTGAATGAGGAGCCTGGCTTCTTTTTTAGGAATTTGATAGTTGAGAAAAGCTCAACGTTTTAGAGAAACACATGATGTAGGCCATATTGTGTGAGCTAACCAATCACAATGAAGAGGAGGCAGGGTATGACAATATGTAGGCAGCTGATTGGCTCCTTTGACAAACCACTAGGACATACAGTCTATGGTATGTAGTTGTTGTTGGTTTATGTGACCTTCATCTGTTTTACCACATTAGTAAAATCCACATGGTTATCACCAGCTGAATAGAGCGCTTGATGTTGTCATGGAAACAAAGCATGCATCACATAACCCGCTTCTTCATATTATCAGCACAAAGCGTGGTTGATGCGGTGCTTTTTTTGCAAATCAACAGAATAGTATGACCCCGCCCCAGAAATGTTTTTGAAAGTAGAGTGACAAATTATATGCTTTTATTCTGAAAGCAAAATCGCCTACCTTCCGGTCTCGTTCCGGGTGGCTTGACGCAGCTCTCTGACGGATGGTCGGGTCTCGCGTGCTGGAGGCGGAGTCACGTGTCATGCTTGGCTCTGTCGGTGCCAGAAAGTTCCTTTTACTCTAAACAAAGATCGTATATGATATGTTTGAGAGAAGATGCGCAAGATCTCCTCTTGCAGTTCAGCAATAAAAATACCGGGTAGTAGTAAAAATGAAATAAACAGTAAAAGCAATAGACTGTAAATGATGGTTATGTAAACATGCTGCCGACAATTTCAACAGGTTTACTAGACTGTAAGAGCGGGAGGTATGGGAAAGAAATGGATTAGTAACATTTGTGTTGTTTTATTTATATATTTTTATCTTATTCTTTAGGGCTAGGGTTAGTTAGTAATTCATTTCATAATGACTGAAGAGAAACTGAAGTCTTACAGCATGACAAACACTGAAATAGAGTAATATTTATCTGCTGACATTAAAATTTGATATAGAGTTTTGTCGCTGTGTATTTTATTCAGCATGGTAATTTACAATTTCTTCATAATATTCCATATGAAAGACACTGACTGACGTCTGTCAATTTTTTTTTATTTTTTTTTCAAATTTAGTGATTTTACCGGAGAGGAGGAGGACGCAGTTAGCTCTCACTTTGACGTTATTTCCACGCATGGAAGTTTAATATTATTATTCCCAGGAACCCCAAACGTCTCATGGACCAGAGTCTGCTCTCATGTTACGTTCAGGTCACATCAGGAGAAGTGGAAGAACAGCATGACGTCTCACTAAAACGGAGGAGGCATTCACGTGTTTTAACTCGTTGGAACCTGGTTGGAATGCTCGCATCCAAAATCATTTTTATTTGTGAATTTAAAATTAACCACAAACAAACTGCAGCAGACGTTGCTTACTTCTCACAAGTAGGTTTGACTGTATTAGTGTGAATCTTAATGATAATCTTGAGTTTTATTACCTTGGACTGCCGACATTGATGGATTCGCTGCCATGTTTATCATCTGTGTTGACACACTTCTGCGATTTGTGACAGCAAGTTTGAGATATCAAAGCCAACAAAAAATCCCGCTTGTCCTGCTTGTAATTTATTTACCACTTAGACGTGAACGTTTTCCCCCCAGTTGTCAGCGGGTATTTACAGTAAATCCGATATAACTTGAAGGCAATATCACGCACACGTTTGCAGAAGAGAAGACCAGTTTTATTCGCTGATTCATCTTCCCAATAAATCATCTTCGTTTTAACTGCCGTTGACCAGTAGGGGCACTAGCTGCCAGTCTGACCTCTGACCCGGAATAACAACAACAGCTGGAAACGGCTAACAGTCAGGTAGCTAGATTAGACTGCTAATTTCCTTTAACACTCACTGTTACTTTTCTACCGCAGCTTGTTGTAACAGCTGGGATCAGGATGGCAGCCGGGCCGCTGCTGTAGCTTCTTCACCGGGAGAAAACATGAAGTTAGCGGCCAGTTCTGCTCCGTCAGGCTGAAGACAGACAACAGCGTCTCGGACCGGACGAGCGACTCGCTGGACAGCTAAAGCTAACACAACAACAGAAACACCCAGCTGCCACAGGCTCATCACAGCTTCATCTGGTAACAAAACATATACAGCCTCACTTTATTATTTTAACACGTTAATGGTCCGAGTTTTGCTCACACTGGAGTTTGTCTTAACGGGCTAACAGTTAGCTAGCAGGCTAAATTAGCGCTGTCACATCTGTTGTTCTGCAGTAAGTCATGTGACTCCAGCTCCGGTCCAGGCAGTAACGACTGCGGTAAAGTTTGAGCTAATTCTCCTTTATTTTGGATTAACAACGACGCAACACCGTGAAATCTATCTTGCCTGCTGCAACAAGACTAATAACTTGTCAGAAAGTGATACAATTTGACCTAATATGTGTTTAACAGACTCAGGATCAGCGTGCAGTGGAGGGAAAATCCTCTTAAACTCCAACTCAGTCCATGGATGTATGACTCAGTCTAGCCAACTTTTTATTTGCAGAGTTTACGCTCCTTTTTAGACTGACATAAATCTTTGATATAAATGTACACTGTACATCATAATAGATTACATGAAACAATAGATAATAGAGTCTTTTTAGGGAAACAAAGCTTAAAGGAATATTTTTCTGAAAGTAATTGATTTGTGTTCATATTGATGGTTGATGATCACCAGCTGGAGATCATCACTTTTTCACCACCTTGTTATTTACTGCTACATCACTGCTTAGGATCACCTGTGTGTTTATTATTTGGATGCAGTGAGCTCTTAAAGATGCTACATGTTGTTTTTTTAAACCTCAACATATTTTTGTCAATGAATGTTGCTCCCTTGGTCTAATGGCTGTAAACTAATGAGAGCATGGTGGATGATTGGTCTCCTCTATCTCATTCCAGTAATATTGTTAGTTCTAGTGTTTCTCCACATTTCCCATAAGTCCTCCTGCCCCCCCTCCCCCTCCCTGAAGAGGATCAACATGTTGGAAGTGATTTCTCCATCTTCCTTTCCCTCCTTCCACCATCTGCTGCCAGAAACTCTTTCAGCTTTAGCTCCGTTTGCTCTGGAAGAACAGAAGAAGAACCTCTTCCTGTTTTGTGCCGTAAAGCGATCCAGCAGATTTCCCTCCAGATCCACCAGGTGGAGAAACTATGGAGGATGCAGAGTAGAGGCTGACAGGCTGATACTGATGGACTGCTTTGTTTAAAGTGATCATACTAATGATTTAGTATGATGATTTTTTGTTAAAATGCTCCATGTAACACCTTTAAATGATCTGTCTAAATCTAAATTGTCTATATTCTCCTCAGACTTGTGCTGAAGCATCATGGGTAATCAGCTGGCGGGCATCGCCCCCTCTCAGATCCTGTCTGTGGACAGCTACTTCTCCGACATCCACGACCACGAGTACGACAAGAGCCTGGGCAGCACGCGCTTCTTCAAGGTGGCCCGCGCCAAACACCGGGAGGGGCTGGTGGTCGTCAAAGTCTTCGCCATCCAGGATCCTTCGCTGCCGCTGACCAGCTACAAGCAGGAGCTGGAGGAGCTGAAGATCCGGCTGCACTCCTGCCAGAACTGCCTGCCCTTCCAGAAAACCTCGCTGACGGAGAAAGCGGCCATCTTGTTCCGGCAGTACGTGCGGGACAACCTGTACGACCGCATCAGCACGCGCCCCTTCCTGAACGGCGTGGAGAAGCGCTGGCTGGCCTTCCAGATCCTCACCGCCGTGGACCAGGCGCACAAGGCCGGCGTGCGGCACGGCGACATCAAGACGGAGAACGTGATGGTGACCAGCTGGAACTGGGTGCTGCTCACCGACTTCGCCAGCTTCAAGCCCACCTACCTGCCGGAGGACAACCCCGCCGACTTCAACTACTTCTTCGACACGTCGCGGCGGCGGACGTGCTACATCGCCCCGGAGAGGTTCGTGGACGGCAGCATGTTCGCCACGGAGAGCGACCAGAACACGCCGCTGGTGGACCTGACCAGCAACAACCAGAGGAGCCGAGGGGAGCTGAAGCAGGCCATGGACATTTTCTCTGCAGGTAGAGCGGCACCTTTCACTCAGAACTAAACTAGGTCTGGGTATCGAGAACCGGATCCACTTTAGTCCCGGTTCCAAATTGCCTGATTCACCGGAATTGATAAGCCGCTGCACTAACGATTCCTCTTATCCATCATTAAGGATGTTGAACAGCTGGATGCTTCTCTTGTAGCTGCACAACAACCTTTTTAACCCTTTCAGCGCACTGTCAGTTACAAACAATTCTGACATTTCAGTTCAGTCAGTGGAAACATCTAGGGATGCCCCGATAACGTTTTTTGACGCCGATCGTCTATGAGCCATATCTGCCGATACCGATCGGCCATAGATAGTTTTTTTGTTTTGTTATAGCAGCTGGTACAGCAGTATTATAAGTCAGTTTCCATTTAACATACATTTCATCCATCAAATTGAGTCCTGGTTAAAAAGTATCCACATTTTCTTTTTTTCTACCTCAATATTTACTTGATCATTATGTAAACCATGTGTGTTCTAGGTAGGCAACATGATACAGTGAGATAACGAAGCACAAGACTCAGACTGATGCCACTTGCCTGTGTTGTTGAGTCGAGTTAAATAAATGGAGACGCCCTCCGAAGATATATATCCGTTTCAGTCTTTGTTTTTGTATAAGTGAATGTTCTCAAGAGAGAGAGAAATGAGACTTTTCAGTTGCCTCTCTCCTGTTAGGGTCTCGACCGTCGTCCGGTACGAGTGCAGATCATTATGTAAACAAACGCACGTGGCATGCGATGAATTGATGCCTTAAATAAGCAGAGAATTAAATGAGGGGAAGTAGCGGACGTGACGGACTGTGATGTTACTGGTTGTCCATGAAGATTTGTGTTTTTAATTAACATGTAGCCTAAAGAAATATGAATTCAAGAAGTTCAAGAAGAGAAATGGCTTGTCATCTTCTCTTGTCATCGATGTCATCGATCGGTTTTTGCAATCGGCGACTATAAAGCATTATCGGAATTCTCCGATCTCATATTTATACTGAATATCGGCCGATTCAGATTGCTGGCCGATCGATCGCGGCATCCCTAGAAACATCAGTGACGTTTGGCAGCGAAGCTCTTTGGCAGCTTTCTACAAAACAACAGAAGATTCTTTACAGTTCCAAAAATGGCAAAAAAAACACAAAATTACTCCAAACAGCTCATGCATTATGCATGCATAATGCATTATGCTCAGCATAATTAATTATTTTGGCAGTAAAAATGATTCTTGGCAGGCTTTTTTTTTAGTTTACCAGTCCTTGGCAGGTGAGCCAAAAAGTGAATTTTGGACACTGGCTGTAATATGTGATGCTGTAAGTCACTACCCAGAATGCACTGCATTTTGTCTCTTCCAGGCTGTGTGATAGCGGAGCTGTTCACAGAGGGCGTCCCGCTGTTCGACCTGTCCCAGCTGCTGGCGTACCGGAAAGGACACTTCCAGACGGAGCAAGTCCTCCTGAAGATCGAGGACCGCAGCATCAGAGAGCTGGTGAGGCTGAGCAGAGTGAGACTGAGCAGAGTGAGACTGAGCAGAGTGAGACTGAGCAGAGTGAGACCGAGCAGAGTGAGACCGAGCAGAGTGAGGCCGAGCTGAGTGAGGCCGAGCTGAGTGAGGCCGAGCTGAGTGAGGCCGA
The DNA here is from genome assembly GCF_048128805.1 of Centroberyx gerrardi. NCBI lineage: Eukaryota > Metazoa > Chordata > Actinopteri > Beryciformes > Berycidae > Centroberyx > Centroberyx gerrardi. Next base: position 1,936,600 of record NC_136008.1, on the reverse strand, counting down.
GCAGAGTGAGGCCGAGCTGAGTGAGACAGAGTGAGGCTGAGCAGAGTGAGACTGAGCAGAGTGAGGCCAAGCTGAATGAGGCAGAGTGAGACTGAGCAGAGTGAGACTGAGCTGAGTGAGGCTGAGCAGAGTGAGGCCGAGCTGAGTGAGACAGAGTGAGGCTGAGCAGAGTGAGACTGAGCAGAGTGAGGCTGAGCTGAGTGAGACAGAGTGAGACTGAGCAGAGTGAGACTGAGCAGAGTGAGGCTGAGCTGAGTGAGAGTGAGACCGAGCAGAGTGAGACTGAGGCCAAGAAGAGTGAGGCAGAGTGAGAGTGAGACTGAGGCCGAGCAGAGTGAGACTGAGGCCGAGCAGAGTGAGAGTGACACTGAGCAGAGTGAGACTGAGCTGAGCGGAATGAGACAACCAACACACAGAGCAGCTCCTGAGCCCCTAACAAACCATACATATACTGTACATGCTGTATGTAGCCTATACTGTATGTGATGTTTGAGTGTGATCTTGGTAGAGTGAGGTTAGACTGATATGTCGGTTATCAGCCAGTCAATATTGACCACCTGCAATATGATGGAAGAGTGTATGTGGTATGTGGGACATTATGTCGTCATGGTGGCATCTGTCTGCCTGTCTGTCTGTCTGTCTGCCTGCCTGCCTGTCTGTCTGCCTGTCTGTCTGTCTGCCTGCCTGTCTGTCTGTCTGTCTGCCTGCCTGTCTGTCTGTCTGTCTGTCTGTCTGTCTGTCTGTCTGTCTGTCTGTCTGTCTGTCTGTCTGTCTGTCTGCCTGCCTGTCTGTCTGTCTGTCCCATGACAGAAACTTCATCCTGACACCACAGGTTCCCCCTATAGAGTCGATGATCTGATTAGATTTTGGAGCTCCTTGCTGCATATATCTGCATATTAATGAGGGGAAATGGCGGGAGATCAGGCAGCTCAAGTGACTCTTGTTTTACTAAAGCAGCTTTAGGGTGACAGGCTGTTTTCATTTCATTAGTCTGGTTTCAGTGGAGAGTTTTAGTGTCCCATGAGGGTCTAAATGCTGTTTCTGTGGGAAACACTGAATACCTGGAATTTTTTGGTATGAAAAATGTAAAAACAAAAATGTAACAATACTGAGCATTGGCACAAAATGTTGGTGTCGGTCCATAAATATTTATCATCTTGCAAAGTGCTATATTGTTTGAACCATAGTGATAGTACAGAGCCTTCTCTCTCTGTCTGTCAACTGTGTTTGTTCTCTGAAAAATAAATCATGCATGTATGTGTGAGTTTCAGCTTGAAGTGTGATCTCGGGTTGTAATGTCTAAGTGTGATGTTTGATTGTGATCTCGGGTGTCTTGTGATGCAGGTAGCCCAGATGGTGCAGCGGGAGCCGGAGAAGCGTCTGACAGCGGAGGAGTATCTGAAGCAGCAGAGGGGGAAAGCCTTCCCAGATATCTTCTACACCTTCCTGCAGCCGTACATGGCTCAGTTCGCCAAGGAAACCTTCCAGTCTGCTGACGAGCGAGTGCTGGTGATCCGCAAAGACCTGGACAACATCCTGCACAACCTGAGAGGAGGTCAGTAAAGGCCCTGACGCACCAGGCCGACGCTTACCGACGGCCAGTGTCGGGCCGTCGGTAAGCGTCGGTGTCCCTAGTTTTTGCGGTGTGTCCCGCACCGTCGGCACTAGTCGGACCCTGTCGGAGGCTTTTTGGCCGATTGAGCATGTTGAATCGGCGTCGGAGCCCGTCGGTGAGAGAGATCACTTTGATTGGTAGTTCGTGTTTTGCCTCTGGATGATCGGACTGATAAATTCCTTCAACATGTGGAACTGAACAGGAATGAGCCGAGCGAAATTTTTAAAATCGGAGGTTTCATTTATCTCCAGCTCTCGACAGGTTCGGGACAGCCCCTTGAGCCTGTCCCTGGAGTAACGTTATTCATGATTTCACCCATTTAGTGCGGTTTCTCCTTATTTTTCGCCTCCGCCTCTTCCTTTCTTCTTCCACAACCAAAAGACCAAGGGCTGACAACGCCAGTGCCATTTGCAACTTCTTATCAGACATAAGGTATGGAGAGTTATTTCCCCTCACGCAGGCGCAGAACGTACGTGCTAGTTGGCCGTCGGCTGTAGTCTTTGCGGTGTGTTCAAGTGCAACTTTTTGGACCAGACGCAGGCGACGTGAGGCGACGCAACAGTCGGCCTTCGTCGCCGCTGGTTCTTTGAAGTCGGTTTGGTGTGTCAGGGCCTTAACAGCATCTATAGCAGCCAGATATTTCTCTGACTGCCACAGAATGAGAGGGGATACTGAGTCACTGCGTCTGTCCTTTACAGTAATTTCTTTCCCTCTTTTTCGTCTGATGATGTTATTGCCTTTTTATTGATTCATTATACATTTCATTGTTTTAATTGCACTGTATTGTTTTGATTTTATTATTAATTGATTGTTCATTTTATTGTATTTGTTGGTACTTCACATGACCACTGCTTTAACCTTTTTGTTTTGTGAAGCCCTGTGCTGTGTGATACTGGGCTGTAAATAAATAAAACTTAACTTGGAACTTGTTGTATTAAAGCGGCGGTGTGTCTCCCTGCAGGCTCCTCCTCCTCTCAGGAGGTGGGCGGGGCAGTGAGCTCGCGGGAGGAGCAGGGTCTGATGGTGCTGGTGTCGGTCATCACCTCCTGCCTGCAGACGCTGCGCTCCTGCGACTCCAAGCTGGCGGCGCTGGAGCTGGTGCTGCACCTGGCTCCCCGGCTGGGCGTGGACATCCTGCTGGACCGCATCACGCCCTACCTGCTGCACTTCTGCAACGACCCGGCGCCCCGCGTGCGCGCCCAGGCCGTGCGCACGCTCGCCAAGGTGCTGGCGCTGGTGAAGGAGGTGCCGAGGAACGACGTCAACATCTACCCAGAATACATCCTGCCCGGCATCGCCCACCTCGCCCAGGACGACGCCACCATCGTCAGGCTGGCCTACGCAGGTAGCTTTTGCAACTGCAGTTTGGATAAAATGTTGTTTCTTTGGTACAAGTGATAGGTTTACTGTAGGGCTGAACGATTTTGAAAAAATATCTAATTGCGATTATTTTGACTGATATTGCAATTGCGATATGATTTGCGATATTAGAGGGAATGATCATTTTTACATCATTATTCTCATTTTCATTGAAAAACGTATTAAAATGATTATGGTTTGATTTTTGCGGGGATCTGTACCAAACAAAGATCTTGGTCTTCTTAAGTCTGTAGAATATGATGTGTAGGCAGGACATCTCTGCAACACGACAACATTTAATTTAAAATGGTATTTTTACACACATTTCGCCTTTAACAAATATTGCGCCTCCTGCGATTTGAAAATTGCAGTAGGCCATATTGCGATTTTGATAAAATTTCGACTAATTGTTCAGCCCTAGTTTACTGTCATCGGTTTACTAAGGTCACTCTGTCTAATTGTTTGTAAAATGGTTTGTGTTCCTCTCTCGATGGGTAGAGAACATCGCCCACCTGGCAGAAACCGCCCTGCGGTTCCTGGAGCTGGTTCAGGAAAACAACGTGAACACAGAGCAGGACCTGAGCGGGGAGGATGCCGAGGAAACCCTGCACCCCAACGAGAACTACGACTCAGGTAGAAATACGCTTCCTGTTACAAGGTGACATTTCTGCTGTATTGGGTCAGAAGTATTGCTGCGTTCAGATCAGAATCTGTTTTTAATTGCAAAGTAGACAAAGACAACAGGACCTCATACAGTGTAAAGAGGATGGTCAAAGAAATACTATGGGTACTATATGTACAGTCCACTGTCTATATTTCTCTATCTAGTCTATATTTTATATTCAGCACATGTGCACAACAGAGGCTTTGCAGTTTCATCACCAATCTGCTCCCAGCAGCTGAGTCTCCATGATGGAGGAACATGTAGAACTGTGTGTTAGTTAATAAAGTGTAAATCTGTAGCAAGCAGCTAGAAGCAGAGAGCAGCTGAGTCAGCTTGTTGTGGTGTGGCTGTAGATCCATTCAGTAACGTTCTCAGTAAAAGTGAATAGTGTGATAAGGTGGATTTGGTTACTGTGACACAGTAAACTGTCTTGTCTTTAGCCCTAGTCTCTACTCCAAAACACTCTGAGTTGTAGCTTGAGAAGAGTCAGCTCAGTTAACCTGAACAAACTGTTAGCTAGCTAACTAGCCGGCAAACACACTGATGTTAATGTGAACATGCTAACGCTAGCTGCTACTAGATACGTTAGCTAGTGTGCTAATCAGATGTGTTAACAACAAGACAGTGATGTTAGCTGACCAGATACTATGGTTAGCTAGCTAACAAGCTGACATTATCTAAACACTAAATCAATCAGATGGATCAGTGATGAAATGATCAGTTCAGTCAGAAACAGACAGAAATTAACCGTCTGTTCAATTCTGTTGAGACATTTAGAAACACAATCAGCTGTTCACAGAGCTGAGGGCCTCCAACATGGCCGCCAGAGGGGGGGTTACGGCAGCTGAAAGTCCTCTATACACCCCTATGTACCTCACATGTAGGATTGGTTTTGTATGTAGTTCCCATATTGAATACTATTCATATATCTACCTCATGTAGAACACCTGTCGGTGTATATGCCTCTCACCGTATGTGTAGAGACTTAATACACTGTACAGCACAACATAGTATTCTTTAAGCCAATAGGATCTTTGTATCAGCCTGACGAGCTCGCCGCACGTTTCCTCCTCAGAGCTGCAGGCGCTGCATGAGATGGTGCAGCAGAAGGTCGTGACGCTGCTGAGCGACTCGGAGAACATCGTCAAACAGTCTCTGATGGAGAACGGCATCACGCGCCTCTGCGTCTTCTTCGGCCGGCAGAAGGCGAACGACGTTCTGCTGTCGCACATGATCACCTTCCTCAACGACAAGAACGACTGGCACCTGCGGGGAGCGTTCTTCGACAGCATTGTGGGTAAGGACGCTCGTGAAATGTTTACGTCGTTTACTAGGACCGGATGTTGGATAACAACACCTGTCGGTTCCGGATTGATTTTTGGTTTCGCTGTTGATTTTAAGGTATCAGAGCCTCAAAATACTGGATATTCAGATTATCACCTTCTCACCTAAAACAGTGGTTCTCAAACTAAAGAGAGTATTTCTACTACACAAAGTTATTATAGTGTCATTTTTCAGATTTTTCTAAAATTTTTGCTTTTTTCTTGTGAAATACTGAAGAGTTTCCAGCCTCTCTGCCTCCTCTGATAATCAAATGAATGTAAAATCATTCTTTGGTTGACCTGTTCACCACTCTGCATCTGCAGCCTGCGATGCGGAGGGAGTAGGCATCGCTTCGTTTTATGGGGTCCCGAGGCTAAATGGTTGAGAACCACTGACCTAAAACACAGTTTGCAGTAATCCTCCTCTCTCCTCTCTCCTCTCTGGTGTTTTGCGGTGTGGTTTGTGCGGTGTGGTTTGTGCGGTGTGGTTTGTGCGGTGTGGTTTGTGCGGTGCAGGCGTGGCGGCGTACGTGGGCTGGCAGAGCTCGTCCATCCTGAAGCCGCTCCTGCAGCAGGGCCTGAGTGACGCCGAGGAGTTCGTCATCTACAAAGCTCTGAACGCTCTCACCTGCATGTGCCAGCTGGGTCTGCTGCAGAAACCACACATCTACGAGTTCGTCAGCGACATCGGTAAGATCAGCAGCTTACAGCTAGTGGGTGCTGCTGCCTGATGAGAACACTGCGGCAGAAATTGTCAAATTCCGCTCCTGAACGAAGCTCCTCCCACTCCATTTAGTAGTTTTTCTACTAGCTTGGCTGTTTAAAAGCGTCTCTCACCCCCTCCCGTTCCTGAAAATCATTCTCGTAATGGTGGAATCGATGAAGCGAGCGAGTAAACTTGTTAAACTAGTAAACTTGCTAGCTGCCTCTTTACTTGTCAAAGTGAGACTGGTAACCGGTGACATTTCTCAGTAGGTACGGTTAGCTTAGCTGTTAGCATTTATGTACGCTGCTTTGCTAGGTTTGTCCTTTGTAGGCCTCCGTAGTGCAGTGGCTTTGCTGTGCTTTAGTTACAGATGTGTTCTGGTTTCTGTTGCCCTCTAGTGGTCAGAAAGTTTTGCTTATTGCACCTTTAATGGTACACGATCTACCAGTTATGCCACCGGTATGCCCCAGATATATTGTCATTTTTAAATTTCATTTGGAATTCAGCTTAGTTTATTTAAAAAATATTTTCAGATTTTATTTTTCAGAAAATTTGAAGCTATTACCTCAGCGGTTGAGGCAGTGAGCGGTGTGTTGAACGTGTTTTCTCTGTAACATTGTTAAAGGGAGCATCCCAACGTCATCCTTAATAACTGGATTGTATGATTTGTCCCCTCCGGCTTGCCGTAGCTCCGTTCCTGTGCCACCCCAACCTGTGGATCCGGTACGGAGCGGTGGGCTTCATCACGGTGGTCGCTCAGCACCTCAACGTGGCCGACGTCTACTGCAAACTGATGCCCCACCTCAACCCCTTCATCACCCAGCCCATCATCCAGGTCAGTCTGCTCCTTCATCATCCTCACCCCACACCTTCATCATCCTCACTCCTTCATCATCCTTACACTGCACTTTCATCATCCTCACTCCTCACCTCCTTCATCATCCTCACTCCACCTTCATCATCCTCACACTGCACTTTCATCATCCTCACTCCTCACCTCCTTCATCATCCTCACTCCACCTTCATCATCCTCACATTGCACCTTCATAATCATCACTCCTCACCTCCATCATCCTCACTCCTCAGTCCACCTTCATCATCCTCACTCCTTCATCATCCTCACTCCTCAGTCCACCTTCATCATCCTCACTCCTTCATCATCCTCACAGTGCACCTTCATCATCCTCACTCCTCACCTCCTTCATCCTCCTCACACCACAGACAGTAGACTGTACATATCAATTTACATATAGACAGCAATCCTGGAAAAGTTATGGACTTTGAAAATTTGTTTTTTAAAGTTTTTTAAATTTGCAAAATATCATTAAACTTTTGGAATAGAAATAATGAAATAATTTAAAATAGTGATACATTTTTGTAAAAACAACAATTTGGAGTAATTTGGAAACATTTTACAAAAATGAATTTAGATTAAAATGCAATTGGTCAGACTGCAAAGCTGTTGCTGTGAGACTCGAACAAAACACATTTTCAGAGTCATAGGATTTATAAAGGCTTCTTTATACATTTTACTGCAGTAGTTACGGAAAAGTTTGGGAATTTAATTGTAAAATAAGTGTGGGAACATATATATTGTATATCGGTTTAGTTTCCACAGCAGACTGTTGTATCCTCAGATCGATAAGGAGCTGGTGCTGCTGAGCGTGCTGAAGGAGCCGGTGAGCCGCTCCATCTTCGACTACGCTCTGCGCTCCAAAGACATCGCCAGCCTCTTCCGCCACCTGCTGCTCCGGCAGAAGAAGCGCGCCGGATCCATCCCAGAATGCCCCATTCCTGAAGACCCGGCCATCGCCCAGCTGCTCAAGAAGCTGCTGTCCCAGGTCAGACTGTGAGGTTATTACCCAGCGTGTCACTGCTCAGTTAGAGGGAAACCAGCGGTCAGGGAAGATTGAGAGGTGTCCAGACAGGGAAAGTCAGAGAAGTTGATCAATTCTAGTAATTGGTAAATAATTGCTAAATACAGTTTCAGTGCTTTGTTGTCAGCAACCCTTAGATGACACACACATATCAGGATAAAGTACATGCTATAAACTAAATATAATACAATATGTACATATCCGGATAAAGTGCATACTGTGAAGTGCACAACTCATAATGCAGCAGCATATTAGTTAAATCATTTATCAGTAGGAATGATCAAAAGTAAAAACAAGCAAACTTAAAAAGAAATAAAATAAAATATGGTTGAAGTGCATATAAGGTAAATGATAAATGGTAATAAACACTGATCACAGAAGTCATGCTGTACATTGTGGAAGAGTCATGGAATATGATTAGCATAAACATGCAGGAATCCTCATTATGTGAACTTCTGACGCAAGTTAAAGTAAAAGAAAAACTGGAAAACCGCTGGATAAAACCTTCAACCTTCAGCTTCTCAGCAGTCTGTAGTAAACAGAAATGTCTACTGATATATTAAATGAGTCAGTGGCAGAGACAGGCGAGTGGTGAACAGCTTTCCCCTCCGGCCTCCGACTTCACCCCTCTCTGTAAATACAGACTGAAATACTGAAGCTGTTGCAGATCAAAACAGAAACAAAGCCAGTTGCAGAGTGCCAGAGGCTCAACAGGGGGCGCCACGCTCCCACTGCCTCATGTTACAGGTTTTAATGTTGAGCTGCTGTTATCTGAACTGATGGAATCCCATCTGTAGCTGCCAGCAAGAATCACACACACACACACACACACACACACACTGACTGAATTAGCGTCGTCTTTCAAATTACTTCTCAAGACCTTTTCTTAAAGCTGCGTTCACTAAGACTGAAATGAGGACCGTGTAGAATCAATCACGCTACAGTTAACGTTGAACATGGATGTAATTTGTCAATCCAGCAGGCTTGTGAAATGAGAACCATGCAGACTCAACTCTAAATTGCGTCCATATTCGATGTCGTTGTGTTGCGGTTGATTCTACACGGTCCACATTCCAGTCTCAGTGAACGCAGCTTTAAGTTTATTTACTAGAGCTTAAATATTTCATTCTGTTTTTACTCTGTTATCACTATTGCTGTTTTTTGCTTTTGAACTTTGCAACTCGTTTTGAGAAGTGCTATGTAACGCGCGCACACACACACACACACACACACACACACAGTAGAAAAAAGTGTACATTTCTTTGACTGTCAGCCCAAAGTACAATTCTGAGTTTCTTCAGAAAGTTTTCTAGTGTTGTAGATGCGAATGAAACTGTACACACACACACACACACACACACAGCCTTCTCAGTCATGTAGTTAGTAAGCTGCACTGCACACCCCCCAGTCTGTCTGTCCTGGATCCAATCAGACCAGACTGTACTGGAAATACCCCCCACCCCACCCCCCCCCTCTGACCCCCCACCCAGTACCAGTGAAATGGTGTCATAGCGGTCCCACCCATATTCCCATAGTGTGCCAGACCATTTTGTTTTGGCATTCAGAGCTAAAATGTCTCCATATGGGAAGATGAAAAGCCAGGATGCTGAAGGAGTGGGTGGGGGGCGTGGTTAGAAGGGGGGGGGGGGGGGGGGACAGACAGTATTACAGACAGCCACCATGTTGCTTTGGTTAATCCTGCTTGTCTCATCAGGTCACAGAACAGTGAAGCTGTTGGAGAACAGGACTGCGTGTCACAGGAGGTTATGTTTCAGTGCCGTTTGTCTGTTTGTCTGTTAGCAGGATTAAGGAAAAACTACTGACCTGATTTTCATGATACTTCGTGGAAGGGTGTAGCACGGGCCAAGGAAGAACCCATTAAATTTTGGAGCGGATCCGGATCCGACTCACGAACAAGCAGTAATAGCACGAACCTTGGAGTGCCCTTCTAGTTTCCGATTTTTTACTCGGATCTGATTTTTTTGTTGTCTTACCTGTTGTCAGTCATGATTGAAAAGCGACTCATATCTGACATCAGTATGAACAGATCCTCTCCGGTGACGCAACATGAACAACAACAAATGACGTCACGTTTACGAGATGGAACATCATGGAAGCTAGTGAAAGCGATATTGCAGTTTAAACATTAATTTTAAGGAATATTTGCAGTGGAGTTCGGTTGAGACTTTGTCTGCTCATGAAGATAACTTCCATTATTGTTGCCTCCATCTTTTTCTGAAGTGCGCCAATTGCAGAGTGACAGACAGTGATCTGCTGTGGAGTGTGAGGTGAAAACCACATGAACTCAGATATCAGATATGTATCAGATCTTAGACCAAATACACACGTGGCCCAAAAGATCAGATTCAGTGTGTTTTTTGGTGTTCACATCGGATAATACCAGATAATACACGTCCAGTCTGATCCTCACTGCCTCTTTATGATCGGTGTAACGGAAATTAAGTACAGCAACTCATTTCTCCACTGGGACTTTCTCCGTCTTTTGTTGTGGTTGTGGGAAACCCCGCCCCTCCTTCACCGTGCTCGATTGGCTGAGAAAAAGCGGTTCACGTCACCCAGCGCTTTTCTGAAAAGTTGAACATTTCTCAACTCTTGAAAGCGCTCCGCTCTGATGAAAACACCGCAGGCCGCAGCACTTTTTCGAGAGCGGCCGCCTTTTGTGCTCCTCGCTGCGGCTCCACGTTGGTTTTAATCTAAAAAAAGGCGGTGGCAGTTTTGGGAAAAAAAAAAACGCTATGTGTGAACGCAGCCTTAGAGATGAAGCGGTGTCGTGCCAACATGCCATAAACTGACACTTGAAACATCGCCCAGTTTCCCCACAGCGATCATTACAGTTTCATCTTGAATTCGTCAATCACCGTTTAAAAATGTAGATCCCACCATCAGTAATCAAATTTGGTCAGATAAAGTCTTAAAGCTGGTAACATAAATCTTGTTCACAGTGAGTTTGACATTGATGTCGGTTATCGTCTTCTCAGAGTAAATGTCACTTTCTGCACTTTTGAAAAACTCCACAGTTGTATTGAGGATTATTGTACATCAACAGAACGGAGCTCAGGTTTGAGGATTTTTAAGGATTAGTTTGAGGTTGAATCACTCTTTCTTTCGTTCTCCTTCAGTTCTCACTTTGGTGACTAAATAAAAAGCGATAAATATTTGCTCATACAAGCCGCCTGACTCCAACACTTGACAGTTTACTGACAGCCTCACATCTGACTCTGATAGGATTCCTGAACAAAGCAGAGTGTGTGTTAGGGGGTTTTGGGTTTTGGGTGAACTTAACATCAGTCTGCTCAACAGATTTCACAGCAAGTACTCTTTCAGATTAATGTCTTTGATACACGATAGTAGAACGGAAAAAACAACACTAAGAAAAATAGCCTGAAGAAAGAAATGTGTGAAATAGGCGAATAGAAAAGGTCGCACAGCACAGAGTGATTACATTAACAGGAGGAATGGGGAATGTTAACAAAAACAGTGTTTCCATTATTCAGACTTTATCGTTATCTCGGGTGCCAGGTAAGCACTGGAATCAACACAAAACACAGAGTCAGGCCTCCAGTAAGCTTAAAGGACGAGTCCAGCATGAGTTTCTGCTCATTTTCTACATTTTCCATCTCTTCAGTGTTAGTTTTACAGGCACGCGCCACGACTAAAGCTATTTTGAAATCAGTTTTGCCAAACCTCTCAGGCTCATTCACTCCCATTCAGTTCCAAACAGCAGAGAAAACAACCGGAGGCTTCTGATTCAGTCGGTAAAGGTGATCCATCACTGTGAATGAGAAGCAACAATCTGCATCAGAACGATGATATCAGGCTGTAAACTTTTATATTTTGAAAGAATCTGTTTCATATTAACGCGTCGCATTCAGGAACACAGTGAGAGACGGGACGGGACAGCAGGGGGCGTCGCACCTCCGCTTTCTGCTTCTTTGATTTCCACGTTTTCCTCCAAAATAAAAGTTTCAACCAATAGCTAAGTTCTGTGTGGTTCCGTTAGGCCCCGCCTCCTGTCAATCAAAACCCAGTCAAGCCAACAGACAAACCAAAGACTCTTCCTCCAGCTACAGTCTGTAACATGAAACATTCATTAAAGCTAGATTTAAACTGCTGCTCCCTTCTTTACTGGGAGAAACTCTAGTAATAATATTTAGAGTTTGTTTCAACATATTTACTTTGAAAAACAACTAAGACAAAATATCAAATATATCCTAATGATGTGATCCAAGCTGGAAAACCATCTACAGTGATGGAAAACAGGAAATAAGGAAATGAGCAGAAATGCCAATCACACTTTAATATTTGTGAAACCGTTTCAGCTCAGTTTCAGTTTCAGTTTAGTTTAAATGTTCAGTTTGAGTTTAGTTTGTATTTAATTTCAAAATGTTAGTATGGAGTGTGTTGTGGCAGCCGTTTTCTCTGCATACTGACAAACCTGCCAGGATGTGCACAGCAGGCATCAGTGTATTGATAATGTATTGATCGTTGAAAATCGGCGAAAGACTAAATTGAAAAAGAAATGAAGGTCATTTTTATTTTATTTCTGTTAGTTTTGGAAGCAGAGTTTTCAGTTTCTGTTCAGTTTCAGTTTTTTCATTAGGTTTAAATTTTGTTTTTTTGTTTCAGTTTATACAAATAAGGTTTTAGTTTCATTTATAGTCAACTGAAACTGAACTGGGATTAAAACCATGCACGAGACTAGTTTCAGTTAACTATAAACACAAATAAACTCTAATTTTTACAAACTTGCTTTTAACTGCTAACATTATGATTTTACATCTTTTTAAAATCTCTTTATAGTCCATTAAAGGATCAGGCTGGTGTTTTTTAATGCATTTCTTACCATCAACAAATCCTATGAAAATAACAAAATCAGCAATGAATTTGTTTTGCTAACAAGTCTCGTCCATGTAGCCGGTGCCCAGTGCAGCCTCATGTCCCAGCAGCCATAGAACTACATTGTATTAAAAACTATTAAAACCCGTCACAGAGCCATGCTGCTGCTCTGCAGCATATTTCATCATCACGATGCACCGGGCCGGACGACTTTTTCCTCAAACGACTTAATAAGCCGACCGTAAACACGTTTTCCATCTCAGGAAAGTAGTTCCGTAGCACAGAAAATAGTCCCCGGCGTAATGAAGAATTTGATTTGGTAATAACTACAACAGTCTGACTTTTCATAGTAACAGTTAGTGATTTTTAAAATGTAAACTATGTCTTTGTGAGCTGTATTTAAAGGTTTTTAGCTTACAATTGGAGCCAATGACTTCCGGGTTGACGGATAAAAACGGAACGTGGGAAGTCAGAAAGTAACGGGAGTAGAGCAAACACATTGTTGATTTTGTTATTTTCATAGGATTTGTTGACGGTAAGAAATGCATTAAAAAACACCGTCCTTATCCTTTAAGGTCACTCTCTTTCAATTGTTGCTTTTTCTTTCTGCTGTTGTTTGCATTTGCTCTGGTTTTTCTTTGCCGCTGTGTTTTTTTTTTTATTTATTTTTTTTAACCTTTATTTATTCAGGGGAGTTTCACTGAGAGCAATGCTCTCTTTTTCAGGAACGCCCTGATCACATTCACACACATTCACACCTGGAAGCTGATCAGTACAACCACAGTCTAATCTGCTGGCCACTGAGCAGCTCCACTGGAGCGGTTGGGGTTAAGGGCCTTGCTCAAGGGCACCTCAGTGGTGGTAATGAGGGAGGGGCAAGCGCTGCTTTTCACTTTCCCCACCCAGATTTATCCTGCCGGTCCGGGGGATTGAACCGACGACCTTCCGGTCACAAGCTCGCTTCTCTAACCTTTAGGCCACCACTGCTGTTTTCTCTGTGTAAAGCACTTTGTAACTTTATATTGAAAAGTTCTATAAAAATAAAGTTTATCATTATTATTATTATTATTATAATATCCCTGGTAATACCTTTCCAACACGACCCTGAGACCCACACTGGCTTCAAACATTTCAAATCAAGTACAGTCAAAAGAAAAGCACACAAACCAGGGTTAGAGGTTTTTCCTACAGTTTGACAAATGAAATCCCATAAAAATATGAGCAAATGCAACAAAGAAGGTTTTGCGGAGGGAGTAGAGCACACAGAGCAGAGGAGGGAGTTCACCTGGTGGAGTCGGCTCTATACAGACAGGAGGAACCAGGTTTTACTGTAACGGTGTTTGGATCTGCTGCTGGATTCAGCTCTGAACAAACGCTGAAGAATACGCAGACACTGACTCAGGCTCCCACACACATTTACTGTACATCATTTCAAACAAATGTGGGTCTCGGTTGACGCAGTACGCTGAAGCAGTGAACAGGTCATTGTTGAACCTGTGAGGCTTCCTCAGAATTCAACCACAGGGGAAAAATCCAGAAGGTTCTTGACTTGAAGAACATCGTCAGCGAGAGTTCATGAACTCTGACCGTCTTCCACAAAGCTCGAAGATCTGGAGGCTCTTCAACAAACCCTTAAAAGGCATGCTGAGCAGGATTTCCCCCCTTGAAATACCATAAACTCCTCCAAAAATTATCCTACTCAATCATTACTTATGGTCGATTGGTAGTGTGTGACAGTGTGTGTGTCTGCAGAGAGCATGCTGCCTTTTGCCTGGATTTTTTAATTTCTGAAGACTGTCTGGGCGTCGACCTTTTGGCAGCAGGTGTGTCCTGCAACCAAAACCACTGCTGAGTCGTTTTATATCTAAAAGGCTGCGGTAGCGGTCTCGAACTCTAATACAGAGCACCTGGTCAGAGGTCGTGTCTGTCGTGAGATGGCAGCTAGCTAGCGTTAGCGTAGCTTCGCTGTAGTAGAAAAGCTGCAGCTAAGCTAACCGGCTCCTACGTGTCCAACAGAAAACAGGCTACCTCTGTGTCGCTCTTCATCCCAGCCTCTCCTTCAATATTCTCCAACAGGTGAAAGCCAACAGATTCACTCTCGTTTTGCAACAAGCCTTGTCTGCTTGGCGTTTTGTCTCGTACTTTTTTACAGGTTTTTACCGTTCTGGCAACCGCAGGGAGGAGGGGTTAACTTTGAAAGTTGTGTTTACAAGCCACAAGCAGCAGAATCCTACTCAGTATGCCTTTAAGGATAGTTTTCTGGTCAGGAACCCTTAGGTGATTATTGGATCTTAGAGCAGTGGTTCTCAACATGGGGTCCGCGGACCACCAGGGGTCCTTGAGGGGGTTCCAGGGGGTCCCCAGCAAACTGATGAATTGTTAAACTTCAGCATTATTTCATTTATAAGAAGTTAACACAGTTAGAGAATGTAGAAGAATGACTGTTCTGATCATAGTTTCTCTGTTATCTCTCTACCTGCAATACAGACAGTCATGGGATTCTGGACTAAATCATATCTGACAATAAAAATATTCTCAGATTTGTGTCCAAGAGACAAAATCTCATTAAGTGGGGATCTGTTGCTCTAATGTGGACTAAATTAGGGTCCTTGATATGAAAAAGGTTGAGAATCCTTGTCTTAGAGGAACCTCTGATGAACCCTTAGTTTTTACAGTGTGCTTCACCTTACTGACACCTTTCTGCTTGAAGACCCATGTTGGCTTCTGCAGTTTCAAATCACATCAATATTACATATACATCACTCCAACTAAGGATTTTATGTGACAATATTATGTGGAAAAACGTGGTTGTGTAACAGTAAAACTCACTGTCTGGCAGCCAGATTTGGTGCGTAGCTTTTTTATTATTTTCTCAGGAAAAACCACATTGGGCTGAAACATTGTGCAACCAAATGAGAAACAAATTGACTTTTACTGCCAAGACCAGAAGCATGTCTTCATATTGGTGAAGAGACACTGGCTGAGTTCAAACAGGCAGCTCAAATTTTTTTTTTTTTCTCACATATGCGATAGGAATCAGGTATATAGAGGAAAAAAGAAGAAAAAATACAGAGAACAATGAAACGTTTCATTGTTCTCTGCATCCTGAAGAGGGGCGGGTGGGGCCGCAACGCGCTGGTGCGTTTTCTAACATTTTAACATGAAATAGCCAAGAATAATCAAGGCTTTTTAACTTTATACAGAGGGAAGAGCCTTGGATTTTTTCTTTTTTTTTCTATCTACATATGGACTTTACACATGGACTATTTCCAGTGAGCACCTCCAGTGAACATATTTGAAGCCCATGCAGCGTTCCTCTTCAGTCGGATATATATTTCCAGAGTTTGCAGCAAAAACAGCAAAACGGAAAAAAACCCCACATGGAATCCGACCTGATCAGATGAAAACCATTCGGATGTGGTTTGAAATCCGATTCATATTGCAGTCTGACCATTCAGATCAGATTTCAAATTTTGTTTTCCCATCACTCCCCATTCGACGCCCACCTGACGTCACACGTTGCGACACGAAGAGCAGAAAACAACAAACATGGAGGAGAAGCAACACCTCATAAAAACCGTCAGAATCAGCCACGGCGAAACGTCCATGTCACCGGCTTGTTGTTGGACAGAAAATGCGCCCTTGCCGTGCACAAGCCTGCGTCGTTACCATGACAACCAGTGTCGTAGTGTCAGCACGTTATTACACTGTCTAAACACGCAAATCCGATCTGGTCACTTGTAAATTAGACTGTGGGCAGTCGGCCTTAAAGAATAATTCTGGTTATTTTCCACCTGGGCCTTGTTTTCCTAGCTGTTCTCATCATAATGATTGATTGTGATCAAATTGTGGCCGTATATTAATCACTTTTTGGGTTCAACTGTGAGTGATGACATTTTGAACACAGTCAATCGTCACGATGGCAGAAAAATAATGCTAGGAAAATAAAGCCCAGGTTGAAAGTAACTGTCATCCCCCTTTCTCTCCCAGTCGTTCCTGTCTGTCTTCACTGGCAACTTTAAAATAAAATGGCCAACAAGTAATCTGTAAAGATAAAAGAAAAGCGCCTTAGGTTTACCTGCTGTCTGAACATTGTGATATCGACAACTCTCCTAGCGGTTCGGTACATGCTGACACAATGTACAGGACAACAGACTCTAACAGAGGGCAGTAAACTGTAGTGAAACTGAGAAAAATTACTTCAAATTTTAACTCATGCCATAACAATAATATGTGTACAGATTAGAAGTGGACTTTTTGCCATTTAATAGCATTTATCTGTATAACTTGTGATGATCTAAACCCCAATCATCCCCTTCTGACCTTTTGGCAAAAAATAGTTACTGCTGTTTCCCTTTACCGCACACATTACTGTCAGATTAATCATGTTTGTATTCCTGTTCCTCCCCTCAGTCAGAGCGTTATCTTTGAAGAAGGGTTGAGTCAGAGCTTTTCCTGAAAACAAATCCATCTCTTGGTGTCTAGTCATCCAGTCCAAACCGCCTGTTTCCTCTCTGCTGCAGGGGATGACCGAGGCGGAGGAGGACAAGCTGCTGGCGCTCAAAGACTTCATGCTGAAATCCAACAAGGCCAAGGCCAACATGGGCGAGCAGAGCCACCTGGGCGAGGCGGCGCAGACCGGCGTCATCGACCTCGCCACGCTCGGCATCACCGGCTGCCAGGTCGACCTGGTCAAGCCCAAGGCCGAGGTCGACGACAAGAGAGGTAACTATCGCATGATGTAGTATATAAGTGATTGGATAATATATGCACACACACACACACACACACATATCGCCACTGTCGGGTGAAACCCTCGTATCTCCGAAATGTCAACATTTCATGAACTAAGAAAACCACACAGCTGCATCGTTGAGTTTTGATAGGGTTTCATTAACCCCTCACGCCCTGAGTTTCCACTTAAATTTCCTCTTAAGTAGCTTCAAAGTTATAAAAAGCATTTTCTTCATACTGTACAACAATGTCTCATCCATATTCTGTATCTGCCGTTCCAACGCTTCACTGAAGCTACAGCTGCTTATATTGAGTGAAATATTCAAACCTGAGATGACTTTTTTTTTTATGGATGCACTATTACATTAAGTGGGAATTTGGAATGGAATTTCCCCTCAGGATCATTAAAGGTTCACCTTAAATTTTGCTTTGCACTTTTGAAAACGGAGTTGGAAAGTGCTTTACAGACAATGAAATGGTAATGAATTAAAGCCGATAAGATGGATAATAAAATGTCAGACATTAATTAAATCCAGGGTCGAAGATCTACGTTCAACCGTAGCGTGTGCAGAAATTCAAAAGCAGGTCGACGCCGCCCCACAGTCTGTATAATAAATACGAGCTTAATTAGTTGGAGAAGTCAAAAAATGAAAAGTTTCAGCCATAGAGACTTTCATCACGATCTAAGCTGTGCAGAAATCTGGAAACAGGAATCCACATGGAGCGTCACGGCACGCAGTCTGCTGCTGAAGAAACTTCCAGTGTCAGTTCTCTGTAACTGTAAATCTTAAGGAAAGTTTTGGGTTTTGTCCAAATTAGTTTTCAGAAAGACTGAAGTGTAAACGCCAGCCAATCAGTCACAGTCAGGTTTGTTGTTTTCTTACATCCATCTCTCTATTTTAACTTCTAAACACGACTGCTGTGCTGAATGAACGCTGCTGTTATCGGAAAAAAAACTGCACATCTGCAAAAAGTATGTTTCGCAAGAAGGAAGAAAACGATGCTTATTTTTTTTAAGGTGACGCCCCATGGATTTATGAAATGAATCAAAGAGGGTCATGAAAGTCACTCAACACGTAGATGAACATGGAAACTTTAAACTGAAGAGTATTCCAAAGCGTTTTCATTTGGGGGAAAAAAAAACGGTGTCTGAATTTCATCAGACAGGAGCCTCCTTTCCACTGAAGGCCAAACGCCCAAGAACTTTAGTCCAGGGACTCGAACCTGGAACTTCAGCACTGGAACTAAACTTGGCAACGTTTTTTCCACTGTACAACCTCATCCTCGCGTAACCATGACAACTACACAGCTGCACACAAGTCAGTCTGTATGTTAATGCTACTTTTAATTACTTTGTGGGAAGTTTTGAAAGGCAGAAGAAGGTTGCAGGATGAGGCCAACACCTCACCGCTGGACAAAGATTTAAACGCCTAGTGAACATATATTATTATTATTATTATTAGATATTCAGACTGAACGTCCATCTGGTTCCACTCCATCATTCAGCCTGAGATTTCCTCTTCGTTAGCCGATTTCTGTGGAGGGGTCGAGTTTCCCCGAACCAATCACTAGTGACTGACGTATCTGAACCGATCACTAGTGACTGATGTATCTGAACCAATCACTAGTGACTGACGTATCTGAACCGATCACTAGTGACTGACGTATCTGAACCGATCACTAGTGACTGACGTATCTGAACCGATCACTAGTGACTGACGTATCCGACCGCTCTGACGTTATTTTCAGTCACACTGATGTTGGCCATTTTTGACAAAAATATCGTCTTTGCAAAGACAATCTGTTGGTTAAGGAGGTGATTTCAACAAATCTATCCTGCTGAAACACCAATGAAAAACCGTTGCACGTACCGTTCAAACTTTACTCCCGCCCACAAAGGCTCTGATTGGCTCGATTGTTTCTCAAAGCGAGAACAAGCCGTTGACGAGGGAAACACCAGACTCTCTGAATCGCTCCACAGAATCTGAGGAGTGGCGGGACGAGACTCAGGAGTCTGGAACCAGGCTAAGAGTTTACTGCTGTGTGATGCAAACTTGCAGAGCGAATGATCGCTAACGCTAATTAGGCTGTTTTCTGGACAGCTATGCCCCCTGTGCACAAAAATCTCAATGATATTTAAGCACCAGGGCCTGATGACTTTGGCCCTGAGGGTTTGGAAGGGCCAAGTAGAAGGGCTTGAGTTCCTGGACAAGCCCGGTTTTGGCCCAGGTCAAACCAGTGGAAACAGGTCAGGAACTCTGGAGCTAAGTTCAAGCACCAGGGTAGAAAATCCGGTCTGTAGAAATGTTTTCATTTAGTCAACTAAGTACAGAAATTGGCAACTATTCCTTAAACGTAGTGTGATGTGGTTTTTGCGCTATCAGTCATGTTGTTAAGAGTGCGTGTGTCAGCCTTTTCATCTCATTTTGGAACCAAATTCTTCAATTGAAGCAAAAGAAAGGAGAAATCGTCTACGTGGTTTTTCCATCGCAGCGGGGGAAGAGCGGCGGCGTCTTCCAGGACGTCCCACAGCGCTTCATCACAAACACAAACCGGACACGATCTGTTTCGTCTGTTTCGTGTTATAACTTTCTTTGTATTCATTTCACAGAGTCCATCGCCACGACATCTGGTATACGGTTTCATGTGATTTAGCTTGAAGTGGTGCTGCATGTTTGCTGTGAGAGTAACACGGTGTAAACTTCTAACATTTCCCCTGAATTTAAACTCTCACCTCTAACTGTGTCTGCCAGGCCGGACTGCAGCGTCACACACACACACACACACACACACACACACACACACACACGTCCGCTTTACTAAAGTGTCTTATCTGCCGGCGCTAACAGCGGCGCTCTCAAGGTGTGACTGAAAAACTTTAATTCACTTATCAATGTTTTATTTTCTGAATTGTGTTTTGGATTTCATTAACTGGGACGTGACATAAACATTTCCCCTGACTAACAGATTCAAAATAAATTAATCTTAGTTTGTCCTTTCTTGCTTTCTTTGTTTGTTTCTTTGTTTCTTTGTTTCTTTCGTCCTTTCTTTTGTTCTTTTTGTTCTCACTTTCATTCCTTCTTTTGTTCTTTGTTTTGTTGTTTTCTTTCTTTTGTTCTTTGTTTTGTTGTTCTTTTGTTCTTCTGTTCTGCCTTTCTTTTTCTTTCTTTCTTCATTTTTCTTTCATTCTTTCTGCCCTTCTTTCCTTTTATTTCTTCCTTTCTGTCTTTCTGTTTTTCTGTCTTCCTGATTTTTTTTTTTTGCTGTCTCTGTCTTGCTGGTTTTTTTTCTTCCTGACTTTCTTTTCTTTCTCCTTCATCTTCCTCTCATTCCTCATCTTCTCCTCTTCATCTTCTCCTTCCTTCTCTTTCTTCATTCTGCTTTTGCTTCTCTTTTTTCATGTCTCATTCATCTCCTCCTCCTCCTCCTCCTGTCTTTCCTCCATGGCAGCAGCAGTCAGTTTGCTGCCTGACAGTAACAGCTCTGTTCTGCTGACGGACACTAAGGGGTTAAGGTTTTAGTTAGGCTTGGTTAAACCTGCCATAAGCGATATCAGACCTTATAACCAGAATATATATATATATAAGGTTATATATTATAACCTTATATCCTGAAACGAAGGTGTGCTGTGTGTATATTTCATTGAGACGTGATGATATGAACCAATATCCACACAGCAGCCAGCTTTAGTGTTTGAAACGTTGGGTGCAGCTGTGTGTTGAACTCCTCTATCTACTATTTAAGATGGAGATAGATTATGTAAAAAATAATCCCTTCTTCTGAGTAGTAAATATGGAAAGAGATTAGTGCCAGAAAGTTGTATACAATTAAATTTGTCCTGCTCATATTGAACCGTTCCATTAAAAAACTAGTCACAGCAGTACCGGTACGCTCTCTGTTGGATTGAATCTTTGCTCGTTTGCTTTTCCTAAATCCTCAGATGTCTTTCAGAGCTCAGTCTGAACTGAGGAAACTGAGTTTGGAGTTGTTGTTGTTTAAAGTTTAAAGTAATAATCACATTCAATTTAAAGCCATTGCATCTATTGTGCCTTACATTTTTGAATTAATTTATTCAACAAATAAATGTTTTGAATTCAACAGTTTAGTATGAACACGACAAATTCAAATGTTTGCAATTCAAAAACAGTCTGTGCTGGCACTAATCTCTTTCCATGAATGTAGTTTATAGTGTTATTTTACAAGAGAAATTCCCCTCATGGCAAATCCGGCTCTACTCTTTTCTATTGTCTCTTGTTCTCTGTAATTCTACTGTTCTGTTCTGTTGACTCTGTTATAATGGACAGCTTGGTCTGCAGTCAACACTGCTTCCCCTTGAGCAACCACAAGTCTCTTTAGCCCAAAATAAATGATGTATTTAATGCCTGAACAAACACGGTGTGTATTGTTGTGCTGCAGCGGACGCCTCCGCTAACGTTTCTGTCACCGGTTGGTTTGGTGCGCAGGTCAGAAAGCCTTTGAGTTCCAGCGCTGCGTACCTCCGTGATCGTTTCTCAAATAACTCTGTTTCCAAATGTTTTCTGTAAGTCAGCAGAGGTAATCGCTGCCGTCTGTGGCAGAGCGTTTCGAAAGAAAAGGCCTCGAGGAAACTCCACTCCTCTAATCTCCCACATTAATCATGTTCCCTCCGTCTTCTCCCAGTACCTAAGAATCCAGTTTCACTCTCCACTGCAAAAAATGTTCATCTCAAAAACTCCACTCTGTTGAATCTTATTATTTTGTTTTTGTTAAATCTAGTGTACAAATCTCACTTTGGGATGAAATAACTTTACTTGTTTCTAATGAATTTCCTTTGTTTCATAAATTTTCCTGAAACACATCTTGAAATACAGCAGGACAGTCCAGTTGTATAACTTCACTTCATTCAAAGAAATGCTTGAAACAAGCTGTGTTTGATTGGAAACATGCAAAGTTATCTCAAACAGTCAGATCTTTGGGTTAGGGTTTAAGAAAAGGGGTTTAAGACGGCATACAAGATTTAAAATCTGATTTCCGATAAACATTTTTTGTAGCGTAATTCTAAACAGCCCTGGAAGCCGCAGCATCTGGTCAGCATGTTGCGGTCCGTACCGCTTAGCTGTGCTTTTCCTCGGAAACCTGCCTAACATTTACTGAGTAGGTTTTAGTTTGTAGAGCGCTGCACATCCTGCTGCTGAACCTGTTCTGTTCCCCGTCTGTCCGCAGCGAGGAAGCACACCAAGCAGGACTCCAACATGAACGAGGAGTGGAAGAGCATGTTCGGGTCGCAGGAGCCGGCGCTGCCGCAGACCGCCACGGTAACCACACCCACACCGCCACACCACACCACACCGCCAGCACACCCCGCCCACACCACCACCTCACCCCGCCTGCACCACCACCACACCCCACCCACACCACCACCACACCGCTGTTCACTTCACTAGGCTTGTGTGATATCCCAAAAAAATTATCGCAATACTGTCCCGCCATAATATTGCGATATACAATATTATCGCGATATTTATTATAATTTGCTGATTCCTGCTATTTCCAGAAAAATGGGCTGTTTTACGGTATAGGACATTATTTTATTTGTTTATTTTGTAATGTGTAGGTATGTAGATCTTTTAAAAGACATGTTTATGTTGAAATAAATATACCTATACAAGTAGCTATGTCTCTCGTTGTATTGGTTTGCCCTCTTATGGACATAATGCGCAAAAATAGATATTCGAAATGGTTCGAACCTATGTGTTTTTTTAGAAGGAATAATCGAACGTCATTTTTGGCCAATTTTGACAGCCCTAGTCAACAGTCTGGACCCACCTGATTGAATGTTCTTAAAGCCATTTTGATCTAAAGGCTTCTGCTTAAATGCTTCAAATTAGTTTCTTAGACAAATATAAATAGTGAAGTTGATCCTATGTATGAATTTCTTTCCAAAGCCTTTGCCTTTCCATCAAGGCAAAGGGCGGCTGCTTTAAAATAATCTAAAAAGATAGTTTTGATTTGTTTAACACTTTTTTGGTCGCTGCATAATTCCATTTGTGTTATTTCATTTTGATGTCTTTACTATTATTCTAAAATGTGGGAAATAGTAAAACAAAGAAGAATGTGGAGTGTCCAAACTTTTGACTGGTAGTGTATATTTTTATTGAAAGGAATATGCATGAGTACAATTATACACAAACATTTCTCCTCCCTTCTTCCCTGTAAGAACCCCCCCCAAAAAAACACCACTACACCCATATAAAACAAACACACAAACAAACAAACACACACCAAACAACTGGGTTACATTATATGACAGAAGTTTTAGGGATGTCTTCATTACGTTGGTGATGTAATGAGGATGTTTGGTACGGGTCCTGTTTTGAAGGCTGCTGGCAGGGATTTCTTCATTACATTGGTGGCGTGCCATCAACATTGCCAGCTGCTGGGACGTCCCAGTGTCTCAACCAGGAGAGCGTGTACCATTAAGGCTCAGTCCTGTCACAGGTTCAAGTCCGGGCCGTTCTCTTTGCTGCATGTCAGCCCCTCTCTCTGCCCTGTCTGTCCCATCTCTCTTAACTGTAATTGTCTAATAAAGCAGAAATGCTGAAAAAAAAAACCAAATTAAAATGAATGAAAACCAGTGAGCACTGACCCTGTATCACAGTCACAGAGGCCCAGTGTGGATATGACAGGATATTTTCCCCACGGTTACAGCATAATGAGCAATACTGTGTCTCATTACATTGTTATAGCAAGCAACATTACCAGCTGCTCAGTGTCCCAGTGGAAAACCAGTGAGGACTGATACTGTACTATAACCACAGCAAGGCCAGTATGGGTACAACACAGTACTGGTACTGTACCACAGCCATGGTAAGACCAGTATGGTTCCAAAAGGAAACCTGTGCAATGGAAAACTATATTTTTCCGGTTGTTTTGCCCTAGGGAGAACAGTTTTAGCATAATGAAGAACTGAAAAGCACCCAGGCATGTTTGGTTCTGTTTCATAACGTTGGCAGCCTCATTAGGGTTACGACAGGATATCTGTGCAATGGAAAACTATATTTTTTGTTTTCCCCAAGAGAGAACTGTTTTAGCATTGTTACCACTGAAAAGTTTCCCAGCATGTTTGGTACTGGTCCCGTTTTGAAAGCTGCTGGCAGGTCAGTGGAAAACCAGTGAATACTGATGCTGCATCATAACCATAGCAGGTCCAGTATGGGGACAACATGGTGCTGGTTTTGGTACTGTACTACGTCTGCATACCGGTGCAATGGATGAAATCTGTTTTTCCATTTGCTTTCCCCTAGACAGAACTGCTTTAGCGTTTGCCAGCATGTTTGGTACTGGTCCTGTTGAAGGCTGCTGGCAGGGATTGTTTCATTACATTGCCAGCTGCTCAGTATTGCAGTGCAAATCCAGTGAATACCGATGCTGTACCATAACCATAACAGGTCCAGTTTGGGTTCAACGGGTTACTGGTACTGTACTACGACTGGATACCTGTGCAATGGAAAAGTGTATTTTTCCAGTTGTTTTCCCCCTGAGAGAGCTGTTTTAGCACCATGAGGTTTATTGTTACCGCTGATGGCACCTGGCTGTGCTGGCTGAGAGCCTGGAGACCCAGCCAGCTCTGATCTGAGCTGTAAAACTGACTACAGCAGACTGTGGAGAACAAAGTCATGATAATCCCTACAGTCTGTCTAATCCTGGGAAGTGAAGTCTAGTGTCTTCACAGTGCTAATGGGGATAAAACAGGGAATCGTTGCTGAGGGAGCTTATGAAATTTACCCGTGAAATATTGTTAATCAGAGATCTTCGTTTTTACATGAATCCATGTGAGTTCAACATGTTAAACTGAAACATGTTTTGAGCCAAAGACATCAAATCTGCTGTTTGGGATTCATCAGCTTCCTCTTTCAGAATACTAAATGTTAATGATGGACAAAAACCCATGAAGTTGGGTTAAAATTTGAGGCCAAATGCTTGTTGAGAAACATTGGTGTGCTGCAGTATAATACTTTTCTATGATAATGCAATAACTTTTCAGGCAGCAAATGATCAGCAGCAGTATCCAAGAAGTTGCTCCAGCATTGTTGCTTTAATACCATAAAAATATCTTATTACCAAAAAAACATCTGGATAGTGTTTAGTTGGCTGTTGCTGGTAGACAAACCCATAAACCCAGATACGATCTTCTGAGGGTGAGGACTTCCGCTCTTTTCAGCACACAGAACATACTTTGTCTCCCTGGATACAAAGCCGGTTGTATCTGCTTTGAGCGGTCTTATCTGACACACGTTTAGCATCTTTATTACAGTAAATCACTAATCTTTTCTAGTCTCCTCTGTTACCTAAACTCTGAAAAATTCCTGTGCCTTTGCAGTGCTAATGTGGACATGGAGTCGTACTGGAGTCCGGTCTCTGACTTCTCTTGACTTTTTTCGGTCTTTCTAAAAATATTTTTAAAAAATGGGTGATTTCATTCTTGTTTGGTTCATTTTCTCCGCAGCACTAGAGACGGTTTAAGGGATTTCACCTGCAGAAACCTGTGTATATGACGGTCCTCAAACTTCTATGCATTGATTATTAGTTGGATGTTGAAGGGTTTAGAACAGATCGATCTACATATCTGTTTATCCTGTAGAAACTCCTTAAAGGATACGGCCGGTGTTTTTTAATGCATTTCTTACCGTCAACAAATCCTATGAAAATAACAAAATCAACAATGCGTTTGCTCTACTCCCGTTACTTTCCGACTTCCCACGTTCCCTTTTTAGCCTTCAAACCGGAAGTCATTGGCTCCAATTGTAAGCTAAAAACCTTTTAAATACAGCTCACAAAGACATAGTTTCAATTTTTTAAATCGCTAACTGTTACCATGAAAAGTCAGGCTGTTGTAGTTATTACTAAATCAAATTAAAATGGGAACAAATTCTTCATTACACCGGGGACTATTTTCTGTGCTACGGAACTACTTTCCTGAGATGGAAAACGTGTTTACGGTCGGCTTATTAAGTTGTTTGAGGAAAAATTCGGCCGGCCCGGTGCATCCGGTTTTTAATCGTTTTTTAATGACGGAGTTGTATGGCTGCTGGGACATGAGGCTGCACTGGGCACCGGCTACATGGACGAGACTTGTTAGCAAAAAGAATTCATTGCTTTTGTTATTTTCATAGGATTTGTTGACGGTAAGAAATGCACCAGCCTTATCCTTTAAGCAGTATTTTTACATTTGGGAAGAAATGGACTTGGTTTGTTGCCTATTTTGGTCCTTGAATAGGAGTCAAATAACTGGACCTGGTCTTGGAATTGACCTGATCAGGCCTAGAGTGACTTCAGCGCAGGGCTTGAAATTACCAACCACCAGAAAACTGGCTCCAGGTCGATAAACCTGTCAGTTGTGCTGGCCTGTGGGAATTGAACCCCAAACCCTGGCAGCGTTAGTGCCTTGCTCTGCCCATTTGTTTATTAGCTGTTGGCTAACCAAGCTCCTCTTCCTGGACTCCACACAAAAACAAAAACAAGACAACAAGAACAACATACGGTTAAAAACAGTACAAAAGCAAAATCTATATCTACTGTATATGTATATCTATATCATATGGATACTAGTTGCTGTAGTTGCTCTGCCCATTGAGCAACACAGGACCAGCAGCTGTGGAGTGAAGCTGCAGTGTGAGGCATCACCTCACCCTGGCTCTGATCCAGTCACTCCTCCTCTTCCTCCCTATAAAACAAGCTGTAAGTGAGTTTTATTCTTGTTAGCAGGAGGCTGGTCGGGGGGTAACAGACTCTTACAGCGGGCCGGTTATCAGAAACACATACAAACACACAATGTATTTACACATACATATGTTCCTCATTCACTGCCACACTGAGCCAGCTGACCTCATCTTCATTTATGTTACAAACTGCAGACTAGAGCAATGCCAAGTTTCTATACTGTGGTGTTGGAGAGGCAGATAGTGTTCAAATTTGTATTACTCATAATATACAGTAATGAAGTGAGAGCTGTTTTGAGTTGAGGTGGCTAGTTGAGGTAGCTAGCTAGCAGACGCCAATTAGGTAGCATTAATCAAAAATGAAAAGAAGAAACCCAGTAACATTATTTCAGAGCTTACCATCGACCCCGACGATGGATGCAGCCGTTCTCCAAGCATCGTTTTTGAGACTTTTATTCCTGTCGTCTTTCAAATAAAAATTGAAAGACTGGGAAAAGACTTTTTACACTTAGTAGCTGGAACTGTTGTTCATGAATCTAAAGTGCATCACTAGGGAAACAAGGAAGCACAGAAATCTGGTGGCCATGACCACCTTTTCTCTGAAGCTTGTTGAGCCTCCACACATCGGCTGAGTTCCCCGGTCGCTCAGCTCTGTAGGAGATGAACGGGCTGACGCTGACTTGTTGATCGTTAATACACGGTTAGAGTCAGATTTTGAGTAATGGGACGTTTAGCTTTTTATCTCAACTAGTCAGTCAACTGATGAAGGATTTGTTCCCAGGTGGCTGACGGGCCGGTGAACCAGAGCAGGAAGAGCACGGCGGCCCCGGCGGTCCCGGTGGTGCAGTCGGTCGCCGGAGGCCCCGCCTACCAGCGCCGCATCAACACCTGCAAGGCAGAGCTGCAGCAGCTGCTGCAGCAGAAGAGGGAGCAGTGCAGCGCCGAGCGCATGGCCAAGCAGATGATGGAGAGCGCCGAGTGGGAGAGCCGGCCTCCTCCGCCCGGTAAATCTTTAACCTCCGCTCCCCGGCTCCAGGGGAGGGAGGGTTCGCTTTATTGTTCCCAATATGCTCATTGAAAATAGTTTCCTGGTTGACAATGTTGGCAAATGCAATAACATGGATATAACACTATGTAGAATGTTTCAACCTCAGCCACGGTCCATGGAAACCCAAGAGTTTGGTCTGCTGGTTTTCATCCCAACCAAACACTACAGCAGTTGATTTCCCTTATAAACACAACCTCAAACAACATTATAATTTCTGTCTAGCAGTCGGCCACAAACCAGCAGCATGTGGTTTTGCAGAAGTTTCTCATATGTCATATATGTTGTTGACATGCCTGATTTCCCGTCTTCACAAAGTCTCTCATACAAACTACTTGCACTGTTTAAGAGATCTGGTTGGCAGAGACACTGAGGAAGGCCTGTTGTGGTTGGCAGGGTTTTTCTACCCTGAGTTTCTGAGATTCCTTGCAGATGAAACATATTCTGTAAAATGTATTTTTAATGTGTGTACCAGTGCTTCAGTAAATATTATCAGTATAAGATCTGTGGAGCCACATGTAGCCCTGCTGTCCTGGAGCAGATCCACCAGAGACAGAAACACTAACGACACGCTGTCTATTATTACAGAAACTAGAGACTGGAATAGAATACTTTATTATCCCACATGGAAATTTGTTTTGCTTTAGTAGGCATTGGCATACAACATGGTACAAAAGGTCAAGACATGGACATACCAGACATATAAAGTAGAGATTGCTGGTGGTTAAATGTGATGTAGGTGTTGTCTTTGTATAGTGTTGTAATGTGCGGTAGGACTTACAGAACTTTAAATGTGTGTGTGTGTGTGTGTGTGTGTGTGTGTGTGTGTGTGTGTGTGTGTGTGGTGCTGCAGGGTGGCACCCTAAGGGGCTGCTGGTCGCTCACCTCCATGAACACAAAGCTGCCGTCAACCGCATCCGAGTCTCCGACGAACACTCCATCTTCGCCACGGCCTCCAACGATGGCACCGTCAAGGTGTGGGACAGCCAGAAGATGGAGGGCAAGACCACAACCACCAGGTCAGT
Organism: Centroberyx gerrardi; assembly: GCF_048128805.1. NCBI lineage: Eukaryota > Metazoa > Chordata > Actinopteri > Beryciformes > Berycidae > Centroberyx > Centroberyx gerrardi. The sequence continues at coordinate 1,907,698 of NC_136008.1, read as the reverse complement.
TAACCAAAACCACCAGGTCAGTTAACCAAAACCACCGGGTCAGTTAACCACAACCGCCGGGTCAGTTAACCAACACCACCGGGTCAGTTAACCAAAACCGCCGGGTCAGTTAACCAAAACCACCGGGTCAGTTAACCACAACCGCCGGGTCAGTTAACCAAAACCACCGGGTCAGTTAACCACAACCGCCGGGTCAGTTAACCAACACCACCGGGTCAGTTAACCACAACCGCCGGGTCAGTTAACCAACACCACCGGGTCAGTTAACCACAAGCACCGGGTCAGTTAACCACAACCACCGGGTCAGTTACCCACAACCACCGGGTCAGTTAACCAAAACCACCAGGTCAGTTAACCAAAACCACAACCACCAAGTCAGTTAACCACAACCACCGGGTCAGTTAACCAAAACCACCGGGTCAATTAACCAATACCACCGGGTCAGTTAACCAATACCACCGGGTCAGTTAACCAAAACCACTGGGTCAGTTAACCACAACCACCGGGTCAGTTAACCAAAACCACCGGGTCAATTAACCAATACCACCGGGTCAGTTAACCAATACCACCGGGTCAGTTAACCACAACCACTGGGTCAGTTAACCACAACCACCGGGTCAGTTAACTACAACCACCGGGTCAGTTAACCACAACCACCGGGTCAGTTAACCAAAACCACCGGGTCAGTTAACCAAAACCACCGGGTCAATTAACCAATACCACCGGGTCAGTTAACCAATACCACCGGGTCAGTTAACCAATACCACCGGGTCAGTTAACCAAAACCACTGGGTCAGTTAACCAATACCACCGGGTCAGTTAACCAAAACCACCGGGTCAGTTAACCACAACCAC